>NC_043711.1:3028434-3041965 GCF_006229205.1 Suricata suricatta | reverse complement strand
GTGTGGGCAAAGCGGTGCGGGCAGGGCAGCAGCACATGCAAAGGCCCTGAGGCACCAACTGGTGAGCTGCGAGGGTGGGGTGCGGCTGGGAGGTGGAGGAGAATTTCACACGATCGAATAGTACAGCACAGTCGAAAATGAATGAATTAGATCAGAAGAAGAATAATTTCTGACATTTACTGAGCACCTACTATGTGCCAGGTGCTAAGCATTTTATATGTGATGACACAGAACATCTCTTAGGACGATATTCTAAAAAGTGGGGACAGGGACGCCGGGGACTCTGTCCGTTGATTTCAGTCCAGGTCATGATCTCACGGTTCGCAGGATGGAGCCCCGCGTCAGCCTCTGCGCTGACAGCACGGAGCCTGCTCGGGGTTCTCTCCCTCTCCCTCTCTCTCTGCCCCTCCCCCCCAAATAAATAAATAAGTTTAACAAATAAGTATCAGTGTCTGTATTGTCTAAACGTGGCCGTTGGGGGGCGCCTGGGTGGCTCAGTCGGTTAAGCCTCAGGACTTCGGCTCAGGTCAGATCTCACGTTCGTGGGTTCCAGCCCCGCGTCAGGCTCTGTGCTGACAGCTAGCTCAGAGCCTGGAGCCTGCTTCCGGTTCTGTATCTCCTTCTCTCTCTGCCCCGCCCCCTCTCATGCTCTGTCTCTCTCTGTATAAAAAAAATAAATAAATAATAATTTTTTTTAAAAATTAAACGTGGCCGCTTGGAATAAGTCCACGAATTCTTGTGCAATTTCAGGAGGAGGCGGAGCCTGATCCCCCTCCTGAGGGCAGGCTGGACTCGGTGGCTTGCTTTAACGCGTAGAACGAGGCAGAAGTGACCTGCTAAGGCGTGGGGCACTCTGGGTCTCTCGGTCGTGGACCCCTCAACCAGGGAGGGGAAGCCAGCCACCAGGTGGAGAGAAGGCCCTTCCGGCAACAGGCTCGTGGGTGGGCCGCTCTGCAGGTGCCCCTCCCCCCCGCCCCAGGCTGCAGCGAGTTTGATGTTTCATTTATTTTATTCTATTTTTAAAAGATTTTATTTTCAAGTAATCTCTACACCCAATGTGGGGCTTGAACTCGCAGCCCTGAGATCAAGAGTCCCACGTTCGTCCAGCTGAGCCCGCCGGTCTCCCCGGCTGGTCCTCTTCAGCTGTTAAGTTTTGGAGTATTTTGTTAGCCGGCCATAGAGGAGTACATCTTAGATGAAGAAACCGAAGCACAGAGAGGGTAAGTCACTTTCCCGTGGTCACAGAGCTCCACATGAGCGTCAGCTGGAACCCAGCCAGTCAAAAATGAAATTATGAGGGGCACCCGGAGGGCTCAGCCAGTTAAGCGTTCAGCTTTGGCTCAGGTTATGATCTCACGGTTCGTGGGTTCGAGCCCCGTGTGGGGCTCTGTGCTGACAGCTCGGAGCCTGGAGCCTGGAGCCTGCTTCCGATTCCGTGCCTCACTCTCTCTGTGCCCCTCCTCCGCTTGTGTTTTCTTTCAAAAATAAATAAACATTTTTCAATGAAATTATGAGGAGAAAAAAGCAAGTTGCAGATTTATATACATTATAGAAGTGCATTCATGCATATTTTTAATGCGCAAAATAACCGTATCTACTGTTGGTGTCTGCGACGTGCCCACGTGACCTGAGCGTCGGGAACCGTGTGAAGGGCAGAGGGGCTCAGAGGAGACCTCTCCTTAGGTCTTTGTTTTTTAATGTTTTTGTTTACTTTTGAGAGAGAGAGACAGCATGAGCAGGGGAGGGGCAGAGAGAGAGGGAGACACAGAATCTGAAGCAGCTCCAGGCTCCGAGCTGTCAGCACAGAGCCCGACACGGGGCTCGAACCCACGAACCGTGAGATCATGCCCTGAGCCGAAGCCAGACTGTAACAACCTGAGCCCCCCGGGGCCCCGCCCCCTCCTCGGTTCCCAGGTTGCTCCTGACAGGATGAGAAACACCTGCAGCGAGTAGTTCCGGCGTTAACCCTTCCTAGCCCGGCAGGCGGCAGGCGCGCAGGTGTTTGCTATATGCGTCTTTGCACTTTTCTCGTTTACTTTTTTCAAAATTAAAAATAAATGATTCTAATGAACAGAAAAAGTCTCGGAGGATTTAAATAGGGAGGGGGCAGAAGTGGGAGGGTGTTTCGGGCAGGAGCCCAGCTTCAGCAAAGTCCTGGCAGAGGCTGGGAGCACAGCCTTGTGGGAACCTTCGATGCTTCCGATCTTGTGCCCACCCCCCAGTCTAGACTGGGTCCTTCAGCGTCGCCCACATTGTGGGGGATGGGCAGGGCAGAAGGAGGTGGTCAGAGTTAAAATAAGTCTCCCCAGCCGATTCTAATATGCACACAAGGCTGGGAAGCATTGGATACACGGTCCAGTGCAGTAGCCACTCAAGCATGTTTGCTGGGTGGGGGGTGGATTATCCGGGGGTGGGGTGGGGGCCAACTGGGAAGGTGAAGGAGAAAGACAGGCGGCGTCCAGGTCCTGTCACCATTATTCATGACGTGCTGTCATGGGCCACAAGGGTAGCAGGTGGATAAAGAAACTGTAACCTGACAGCGGGGCCGGGGGCTCAGTCCGCTAAGCATCCAACTCCTGGTTTCAGCTCCGGTCATGATCCCACGGTCCACGAGTTGGAGCCCCACATCGGGTTCTTTGCCTATAATGCTGGGCCTGCTTGGGATTCTCTCTCTCTGCCCCACCCCCACCCCGTCCCCCGGCTTGCCCTCACGCTCAAAATAAATAAAGAATTTTTAAAAATAAATAAATACAAGAAAATGCAAGATGATGGCAGAGAAGGTGAGTGGGCAGCTTTCTGAGCGGGGGTGGTCAGGGAGGGCTTCCTGGAGGAAGTGACACGGGAGCTGAGGCTGATGCGGAGGAAAGTTGTACGAGGCGGAGGGGCAAAAGCAGTCCCCCCCCCCAGGAGGTGACAAACATGAACAGGCGGATCCAGAATAGGGTGACCTGGGCTGGGGCCCCAGAGGTGACCCCTGGCGCAGACGGACGGGGGTCAGCGTCGGGTTTCGGGGAGGAGGTAACTGGGATCCGGGTGTGAGTTTTCCCGATCCCGCTGGTGCTCCTCAGGCAGGAAGCCCCCCAACGCGGCCCGACCCAGCCTCCCAGCACCCAGACAGACGCGGCACCTGAATGGAGGCGTTTGGTTTTTTCCAAGGGGAGTAAGAGGGAACACCATCGCCTTTGGCTATTTGACTTTAAATTTAGCCCCGTGCACACGGAACTCGGTTCAGGGAAAACAAGAAGTTATAAAAATACAATCCGTTCTCCATCACGGGCAGTGGGGGGAGAGGGGCAGGCCGATCTGCGGGCGGTGAGAGGGGGAGGCAGCTCCAGAGTCGGGGGGGGGGGGTTGGGGGGGGCTCAGCAGGGGCCCGACCTGCTCCAGTCCTGCCCGCACCGCCGCCACGGCCAATCCAAGCCCCAGACTCACCGCGGCCCCGCCCACCGGGCTGCCAGGGACCACCCTGGGCTCCCACCACCCTGCGACCCAGGCCCAGACACCCCCTCTCTGAGCCCGGGACCACCGCTTCCCAGCCTGCCCCCCCCACCCCCTGTGAGCCTCGGCCTCCCCCCCCCCCCTTCCTGCTTCCCAGAACGGACCTCAGGGAAGAAATCCCGCCTGCTGCCTCAGTCATCTCTGGCTGCCTAAGAAATGACCCCGCACTTAGGGGCTTCGCGCGGCACATATTAGTTACCACCTGTGGTTTCTGCGGGCCCAGAACCCGGAAGGGCTTAGCCGGTGTCCTGCTTCGGGCCTCACAGGACCGCATTCCGGCAGAAGCCGGGCTGTGGTCTCATCTGAAGGCGTGACCAGGACAGGCTCGCCCTCTGAGTCTGGGCGTGTGCATGTGGGTGGCATTGGGTTTCTTGCCTTCTCCCTCCGGGCGAGCGTGGGAAAAGTCAGGGAGAGAGCGAGCGGGAGGGAGACGGGGAGGTCCTCTGACTGCCTCTCTCTCCCCCTCCCCCGCTGTCACCACAGAGCCTGACACGGGCCCGAACTCATGAACCGTAAGATCCTGACCTGAGCTGAAGTCTGATGCTCAGCTGACTGAGCCCCCCAGGCGCCCCTCAACCCCCGTTTCTTAAATGCCCCCCCACCCCCAGTCCCTGGGACGTCAGTGGTCTTGACCCTGTCTGTCAGCCTCACTCTTGTTGCCAGGCAACCCCGTGCTCAAGACTCCTGCTGCAATCCACACTCCTTTCTGGGACATAAACAGGCCGCTCGTCCCCTCTGCCGGCACCCAGCCCGTGCACCCCAGTCACCCGCCGGGGAACACTCGTGTTTACAGTGGTCCCCATGGCCACCTCCCACACACTCGAGGCGCTGTCCCTGCACTGCCTTGTGTAATGGTCACCTGGTGAGCTGTCCCCATACAGATGGGGAAGCTGACCTTCTGGGGGCCGCACGGCAAGCCCGGCACGGGGCTAGCGCCGAGGCTCAGGGGGGTTCCGGCCAGTTGCTGTGTGACCTTGGGGAGGCTCCCTTCCCTCTCTGGTCCCGCCACCTCCACCCCCCAGAAAAGGAGAAGGTGAGGCATCAGAATGCATTTCAATCCCGCCTCCCAGCTCTAAGTTGAGTACCTGGGGAGGCGGGGAGCAGATGGAGGGACCTGGAAATAGAGGGGGCCCCACCTCAGTAGGGAAGGGGGGTGTGGAGTGCAGAGACGGGCATCGCTGGGGGAGGGTGCCCGGCACATCTGATCTGAGATCCGGGCTAACGGAGACGGAAAGAGAATGCACGGGAAGAGAGGAGGGGCGGAGACGGGAAGCGGGGGTGGGGTGGGGTCCTGAGGGAGGAAGGCCACGCACTCCACCCCTACCCTGTGACCTGTGGGGGGCCCCCCGGTGGGGTGGGGAAGGGCAGGGGGGAGTGGGGCCAGGGAGGGGCACGAGGAGGAAGGAGTTGAGGCAAGCCGGGAGGCAGTGACTGAGGCAGGTGCCCCATGGGAGGCGCAGAGACGAAGGGGAGAGAGATTCAGACACAGAGACACACTGGGGGTCAGAGACATGCACAGATAAGGCGCGCTGGAGAGAGACCGCAGAGATGGGGAGAGCCCTGGCTCAGAGACTCAGAATGACATTCGGGGGGTGCCTGGGTGGCTCAGTCAGTTAAGCATCTGACTTCAGCTCAGGTCATGATCTCGTGGTGTATGGGTTCGAGCCCCGCATCAGGCTCTGTGCTGACAGCTCGGAGCCTGGAGCCTGTCTTTGGATTCTGTGTCTCCCTCTCTCTCTGACCCTCCCCTGCTCGTGCTGTCTCTCTCTCAAAAAGTATATAAAACATTAAAATTTAAAAAAAGAGTGACATTCGGGGGCGCCTGGGTGGCTCAGTCGGTTAAGTCTCCGACTTCGGCTCAGGTCAGATCTCACCTTCGTGGGTTCAAGCCCCGAGTCAGGCTCTGTTCTGACAGCTGGCTCAGAGCCTGGAGCCTGCTTCCAGTTCTGTGTCTCCTTCTCTCTCTGCCCCTCCCGCTCTCATGCTCTGTCTCTCTCTGTATCAAAAAAATAAATAAAAACATTAAAAAAAAAAAAGAGTGACATTCGGATCACACGTTTGATGTGCTGTTCTGTGTCCTTTCAGAAGTTACTCAGGGTCCCTGGGTGGGTGCTTAAGGCCAGGAGTTTCCTCCACAGACCGCTTCCTGGCCCTGGTGGTCCGGCTGGAGGGGAAGGAAGCAGGAGGGCTAAAGGAAAGGAGGCTTTGGTCTGGGGGAGGGTGAAGGCTGCACAGAAGAGGGACTTGGGGCAGAGGCAGTAAAGGCTGAACAGGTAACCATTCACTAGGAAGAAAAGATTGGGGAAGGGCATTCCAGACAGAGGGAGCTCCCTGTGCAAAGGCCCTGGGGCAGCACTGTGTGGCTGGAGCTGAGTGAGGGGGAGAGAGGGAAGAGGGGAGGACAGGGTCGGGATGGGGCAGGTCCTGCCCTGGCGGGGGGCACAGGGAGGACTCAGGCTTTTACCCCAGGGAGGCGGGAGCCCCTGGAAGGCTGTGGGCAGAGGAGGGATGGATCGACTTAGATTTCAAATTGATTGTTCTGAATCCCTTCACCTGAGAAGAAAAAGAAAAACCTCAGGCAAAAAATGACAAAACATTAACTACATTCATTAGCTGAGGTGGTCGTTATGGGATACGATTCTCCAAACTTCATTAAAAAAATTCTCTAAATATAAATCGATTAATAAAAGAGCCTTGAGGAGTTGAGCCTATTGGTCTCCAAGCCCAGCTCCGGCTGGGCCCGCTGACCTGGGACATCCAGGCCCCCCTCCGGCCTGCACCTTTGACCCTTTCCCGGGCCCGGGGGGCCCGTCTGCTACCCCCTCACCTTGAGTCTCTCTGGCAGGGAGACGGGCTCCTTCCCGGAACTCCTGTACAAACGCCTCAGTTCCGAAGGCCTAATTGTGCATGAAATCCAATCGAATTATCAGGCCCGATGAGCAATTCCCAAGATCACGTAGCTCAGTGAAGTAAATAACGACATTGGCATTCTCCTTCCCTCCTCAGGCCCTCATTCCCGTCTCACACACCAGGTCTCCGCACCATCTCTCGCCTGAGTGGTGGGAGCAAAGAAGGGAGTAGGGGACTCAACACCCAGATGGTAGCACCGGAGAGACTCCGTGCTTTCCTGCAGATGGAGAAACTGAGGCCCAAGGCAGGATGTGCCTGAAGTCACAGAGAGTCACGACTTCTGGGATCTGTATTCATTTCTTCTGCTTTCCCAGTAGGCAGTGGTGACTCGCCTGATGCCCTCTGCCCTCCATCCCTGGGGGTGCCTCCATGGGACTCAAATACCAGACAGGAGTGGCATGCAGAGGGGAGGCGGGGCGGGAGGCGGTGTGTATGTCTAATGTGCCTGAATGCTAAGACCTTGTCTGGTCGGCAGATACAAAGAGACAGTGATTACCTTTCTGCCCTGATACGCTACGGATGCACATTGGAACGTACAGGATGACTGCCCAGAAGACAGGAATAGAATGAATAATTACCGAATCACTAGAGGGAATAGAAAAGGAAATAAAGAAAATCCAACAAATTCAGCAGACCATTGAAGAGGAGGTAAAAAGGGAGCAACAGAAAAAAATCCCATTGAATGGAAAACACAGTGAAAGAAGGTGATGAAAATATATCCAAATATGTCTGTAAATGCAATAAATGTAAACGAACTAAACTCACCACTTGAAAGACACAGACTCTCAGACTGGATGCATAGAAACCATAAAGAAACAAAGTCCATCTCTATGTCTTTTTGAAGACTCACACCTAGAACAGAAATGCTACATCACCAACGAGGAAGTGGCAGAGAAAAAAAGAGAAGGATGAGAATCTGTAGAATAAAAGGGACTCAAAGACAAATCAACCAGTGATGTGTGTGGATCTTATCTGGGTCCTGCATTAAACTGTAAGAAAAAAATTATAACATTTCTTACATAATTAGAAATTTAAAGACTGATGGGGTTTTCGATGATATTATGGAAGAATGTTTAGTGCTTAACGGCAACTCCGGTATCTTTTAGAGAAACACCCTGATCTATGCCTGGATAAATTGTAGGGTATCTAGAATTTTCATCAAAATAATGTATTAGTCATGAAGCAGAATTAGTCACGAATTAATAAATGTTGACATTGATTATGGGAAGCTGGGGGTTTATTGTAGTATTTTCCCTACTTTTATACATGTTTACAATTTTCCACAATAAAATGTTTAAAAAGTGATGCAAATAAGCTTAAAAGTCAAAGGATGGAAAAAGATTTACCAGGTAAATATGAAGCCCCCCAAAAGACCTCAAAATAATAAGCCAGACTTACCTCTGTGTAGGTGGATTCTTTTTTTTAATTTTTAAATGTTTATTTATTTAATTTTATTTTAAAAATCTTTAATGTTTTATTTATTTTTGAGAGAGAGAGAGAGACAGTGTGAGCAGGGGAGGGTCAGAGAGAGAGGGAGACACAGAATCGGAAGACAGGCTCCAGGTTCTGAGGTGTCAGCACAGAGCCCGAAGCGGGGCTCGAACCTACTAACTGTGAGATCATGACCTGAGCTGAAGTCGGCTGCTTCAGTGACTGAGATACCCAGGCGCCCCTCACATGTTTATTTATGAGAGAGAATGAGATGGAGCAGGAGTGGGAGAGGGGCAGAGAGAGGGGAGACACAGGATCTGAAGCAGCTCCAGGCTCTGAGCTGTCAGCACAGAGCCGGACGCGGGGCTTGAACTCACAGACTGCAAGATCGTGACCTGGGCAGAAGTCAGACGCTTAACCAACTGAGACACCCAGGCGCCCCCACATGGGTGGATTCTTACCAACACATCCACCATATTCCCTTCTTCAGTTCTTAGAAAGAATCTTTATTCTGGTCTCACCCCAGGCCTTTTGCACATGCTGTGCCCCTCCCTGGACCATGCCCTCTCTGCTCCCAACTCTTATTCAGCTTTCAGCTCTCAGCTTCAACGGCCCCGGCTCTGAGGAGCCTTCCCCAATCCCCACACTGGGCCGGGTGCCTCGCCTCCATCTCCAAAACACCTGGGGGTCCCCCCTCAAGACCCTCATCATCCCAAGTTGTAAACCCCTGGTGTGAGTCCATCATTTCTACAGGACTGTGAGCCCCATGGGGACGGGACCCCAAACAGTCTTGGCCACTGCAACGGACCCAGAACTCCCAGCACAGGCTCTGGACATGTAGGTTCTCAGCGCCTGTTTTCTGCGTGAATGAAGCTGGGCCCCTTGACAAGCCTCCCCCTTTCTTTAGGCCTTGGTTTCCTCTCCTGTAAAATGGGCGAAACCCTCCCACACAGGCTCTGGGTGAGGTGTGGGATAGAAGGCAGGGAAAATGGCGAGATGGCCGCAGATAGTGTGGGTGACGTAGATGTGACCTGTCCCTTTAGGCCTGGGTGGGAGAGACACCCCCCAGTCCAGAAGCTATGAGGTCCTGGTCCCTGGCTCTGGCTGAGTTGGGGGGGCGGCAGGACCTTGATCCCCAGGGGGTCTCAGGGCTGAGCCCAGGACCGCCATGGTAGAGAGACCCCACACTAAAGACTGTGACCCTTGGGTCTCAAGTAGCAGCCAGGGGAATGGAGAGGGGCCAGGCCAGGGCCAGGGCCGTAGGACCAGGGACGGCCCAGAGGGCCAAGGGGATGCCTGTGCTGGGCGCCTCCCACACACCTCTCTCTCTGTCTCTGTCTCTCTGTGCGTCTCGTCTCTGTCTCTCCTCACCACCCTCCTGGGCTCTGCTTCTCTCGGCCCACCCCCTTCCTGGGGCACATGGGGAGCGCCTGCACCTCAGCACACACTTACTGAGTGCCTGCTGTGTGCCGGGCACAGGGGGCGCTGCTGGTCCGGGCCACGCCGTGTTCCTGCCCTCCGGAATCGCCATTTCACATGAGGAAACAGACAAGAGTCCAACACGGATCTGCTGCCTCAGGGACCCCGGGCCCCAGGATGACGCCTTGTCCCAAAACAGGCTCTCTGCAGGTGGAATCCGTCCCTGCGTCCCCTGGCGTGCCGTCTTTGTAGGAGAAAGGGGCAGACGGTTGGCGCACATGGAGGCTCAGCTGCATGAGGACAGGCAGACTCAGCCACAAGCCAGCCACCCCCGCCCCCCAAAGTTTGCTCGAAGTATTGGCTTAAAGCAACGCACATTTATTAAAGTTCTGGAGGCCAGAAGTCTGGCAAAGGGTCTTGTGGGGCTAAAGCCCAGGGGTGGGCTCCGGGGAAGACTGAGGCTTTTCCAGATTCCGAAGGCCCACACCCCCGGGCTCTGCCCTCCCTCTGCCTCCCTGGCCAGTAAGCCTCCCCCACCGGCGTTTGCTTCCCGTTTATGGGAACCTCTGTGGTTCCCTTGGGTTCCCTGGTAACCCAAAATAATCTCTTCATTTTAACATCAACTGATTGGGGCGCCTGGGTGGCTCAGTCAGTTAAGTGTCTGGCTTCGGCTCAGGTCATGATCTCACGGTTTGTGAGTTTGAGCCCCGTGTCGGGCTCTGTGCTGACAGCTCGGAGCCTGGAGCTGCTTCAGATTCTGTGTCTCCCTCTCTCTCTGACCCTCCCCTGCTCTTGCTGTCTGTCTCTCTCTCTCTCAAAAGTAAATAAAAACATTTAAAGTAAAATAACATCAACTGATTATCAGCTTAACCCCCTCTGCAGCCTGTGTACCGTGAGCCACGTTAGAGAACACACATGCACAGGTCCCAACTTTGAACTTGGCTCCTCTTGCAGGGTTGGTGATGCAGCCGGAGACGACCCCGCCTCAGTGGTCAGTTCTCGCTTCTGTTCACCCTTCAGACTGCAGCCTACGTATCGCCTCCTCCAGGAAGCCTGCCCTGATGTCCGATACCCCGCACTGCGCCCCTGTGTTCCCACCACAGCCCTTAGCGCCCTGTGAGGGTTACCGGCTGACACGCGTGTCGCTCCCACATGACCGCGAGGCCCGGGGAGGTCCCGGCCGGGGGATCTCGCCCCCCGCCGCCCTCTCGCGCGCCCAGCACGGAGCCCGGAGCACCCAGCACAGAGCCCGGAGCCCGCGCCCGGCCTGGCTCCGCCCAGCGGCTGCAACCCGCAGAGCTCTTCCGGCCTCATTAAAGGAAGCCTTTTACTTAGTCAGTGCTGCCAATTCTAATTGATTGTGTGCATCCCCGGGGGGACTCGAGTTCCCGAGGTCGGCAGCTGGGCTGGGGCCAGGCCACGGCAGGTGGAAGGGGGCCCCTGCTCCAGGAGATAAAAAAGGGCCGGAAGGCTGGACCTTCTGCCTCGCAGGATGGATCCCAGCTGCCGACCTGCCCTCCTCTCTCCAGCCCCCGGGACCAGGGCCCCCGCTGACCTGCGGGCTCGGGGCGTCCGCCCCAGCCGCGCGAACCCCCCCGGGCGTGTGTGATCTTCATGCCCTCGGTTGGACCATGAGCACACGGAGACGCACACGCACGCGTGGACAGGGCGCAGAGGCAGAGTAGTGCGGGCGCCTGGCTGGCTCAGTCAGCGAGCATGCAGTTCTTTGCTTATTTTTGAGAGCGAGAAAGAGAGACAGAGGCAGAGCGCAATCAAGGGAGAGGCGGAGAGGGGCGGAGAGGGAAGGACACACAGAATCCGAAGCAGCCCCAGGCTCCTAGCTGTCCGCACACAGCCCGACGCGGGGCTCGAACTCAATAACCGTGAGATCATGACCTGAGCCGGAGTCAGACGCTTAACTGACTGAGCCGCCCAGGTGCCCCACAAACATGTGATTCTTGATCTCAGGGTTATAAGTTTGAGCCCCAGATTGGGCCTAAAGATTGCTTTAAAAATATCTTTAAAAAATATATATTTACAGGACGCCTGGGGGGCTCAGTCAGTTAAACGTCCAACTCTTGATTTCAGCTCAGGTCATGATCTCACAGTTCGTGAGTTCGAGCCCCGCATCAGGCTCTGCGAGGACAGTGTAGAGTCTGCTTAGGATTCTCTCTCTCTGTCTCTGTCTCTCTCTCTCTCTCTCTCTCTCACTTAAAAAAATTTACAAAATGCTTAACACAGGGCCTGGTGCATACTCAGCATTCTGTAATGTTTATTATTTATGCATCTGGGAAGGTTTTTTAAACATTTATTAATTTTTGAGAGACAGAGCATGTGCAGGGAGGGGCAGAGAGAGAGAAGGGGGGAGACACAGACTCCCAAGCAGGCTCCAGGCTCCAAGCCGTCTGCACAGAGGCCGCTGCAGGGCTTGAACTCACAAACCACGAGATCATGACCTGAGCCGAAGTCAGCCACTTAACCCACTGAGCCCCCCGGGGGGCCCCGCATCTGGGAAGCATTGAGCGTGTGCACAAGCGCCTGGCCTGGGGGAGCTGGGGAGGCAGGGAGTAAGCCTAACAAAGCCAATGTCGGAGTCCCCACTATAGGATGTAGCCCCTCCCAGACATAATCTGCAAACTGGCCATTGAGGGGAGCCAGACTGGGGGGCCTCCCAACTCCTCACCTTGATTTGATCTGGGGCCGCCCTGGGGCTGCCCTGCTTGAGCAGCTTCTAGAAGCTGGTTCCAGCCCTCAGCCCCCTGTAGAGCCTAGAATCTGCAGCCTCCTGGGCTTGGAAACCAACGCATGAAAATAGAAATGACGCCTCCACATGGACAGCCTTGGTCTAGACCTTGGGCTTCAAGCCCTTGGCACCTGCTGTCACTTTTAGCCCTTCCTTTGTGGGCTGAAGGGAATGACAGACTTTGGAGCTGTTTGGGATTGGCCCCAAGCATCGGGAACTGGTGAGAACTGTCATTAGGGTGACGGCTTTAATTATTGTCTAATAGAAGTGTATTTAGCAGTATCCGTTTGGTGAGCGTTTACACTGTTGGAGATGGTTTTGAACCCCTTGTGCTGATCCTCCCTCCCTCTCCACCCCGGGTGTCTGCTCTTTCTCGAGAAATCCTGCCAGTCGTCTGTCTAAACTCACAGGCCCTGTTTCCCTCCTCGGTTCCCCCCAGGATCTGCGCCAGGGGGGCCCCTCGTGACCCCCACACCCTGGGAAGGCGGTCCCAGTAGGAGCACCCACCTTGGTGGCTGCCCGGACAGGTGCAAGGACAGCCAGGCCCCATCTCTTCCCCGGGGATGCCGCTGTCACCTCGCTGGCTCGAGGCCACAGCCCTAGCCGACTGCTGGCCCAGGGGAGGGGAAGAGGGGCTCTGCTCCCCACCTTCTAGGGATTAGCCAGGGGGCTCGGATTGGGGGAGGGGCTCTGGGTGCGGGAGAGGGGCCAGGTGGAAGCCTGCAGGAGCAGCAGCGTGCCAGACACACCTGCCTCAACCCCCGACTCCAGAGGGAAAGAGCAAAGCAGCTGCCCCAGAGGACACGCCACCACGGGCCAGCATCCTGGCATCTGGGCCTTTCTTGTCTCGGGGCCCTTAGGAAGTACGTACTAGGACACCCCATTTCACGGATGAGGAAACCGAGGCGCAGAGCAGACAGGCGGCCTGGCAGGTGCACAGCTGGTAGGCGGCCACCTGGGCTTGGACCAGCCTGCGCTCCGGGTGGTATTTCGCACGAGGAAGCCGTGGCACCCGGGGAACGTCCCCCCGGCGGGTGGGCTCCCGACACAGGATACAGAGGACAAAACAGGCTCGGTGACCGGGTGGGCGGCGCTGGGAGGACGCGCAGAGCCGGGGTCTGAGCCCGGAACGCGATCCCCAGACCCCGGCTCTCAGCAAACGCTCCTGGGCCCGGTTCCCCATGGCTGAGGCGGGTCTCCTCGCAGAATGCAGCGGGGAGCTTGTGAGGGGGCGCACCGCACCCCTAACAGGGGCTGAAGAGGAGGACGGACGCTAAGCGAGCTGGGGGGCAGTGCGGCGCGCAGGGAATAGCTTCCCCATGCCCCACCCGCCCCCTAACCTCTCTCCAACCTGAGGCGGTTAGGTCCGCCCTCCCCCGGCTGTCACCTAGAGCCCCCGGCCGCCCCGCTCCCGGGGACAGCGCCGCCTCTGTGTCCAGGCTTGCGGGGCCAGCCACCCCCGAGGCTTGCCGGCGTTGCCCAGAGACCGGTGGGCGGGAGGCGCGCCCCAGCCCCCCGCGCGCAGCCCCC
>NC_043711.1:3016010-3028334 GCF_006229205.1 Suricata suricatta | reverse complement strand
GCCCAGCCCCCCGCGCCCGGATCCGGGACAATGCGCAGGGCAGAGGAGAGTCGGGCAGGCGGGGCCGGGGGGCTCGGGGGCCTGGGAACGAGGCGGCCGCGCGGGGAGGGGGGCCTGAGGCCAGCCCCGGGCTCCGCGGGCGGTGGGACTGGAGGGGGACACTTCGGGGAGGGGGCTCCGGGGGAGGGGCCTCGGAGAGGGGCGGGGCTCAGAGAGGGGCGGGAGGCGGTCCAGCCCCTCCGAACTGGGCCCCGAAAGCGGCGCCGCCTCTCCCCCTGGAGGCGCGTGCCTCGAACAGGTGAGGGGGGGGGGGTCTGAAGGCAGGAACAAGGGACAGGATCCGTTTCGGAAGTAAAGCGACATCGGCCCTCTCCGCTCTAAATGCGGACACAGCTGACCGGGGAGGTGGGGGAGAGGTCGGAGGTAACCTGGAAGACCCGAGAAGCGGCGGGGGGTGGGGGGATTGGGGGGAATTGGGGACGACCTGAGCCCCGGGGACGAGGTCAGGATTCTGGATGGACACGAAACCCGGCGACACGATACACTCCTAACCCTGGAGTCCTGGGGCCCCTGGGAAAGCCCCCACCCCCGCAAGTCCTCAGCCTTGCTGAGCCCCGCCCCTCGCTAAGCCCTCCCCCCTCCATGAAGCTCCCCCCGCCCCCTCCCCTCCCCCTCCCCTCCCCTCCCCTTCGGGGCCCCTCCCCTCCCTGAACCCCTCCCTCTTCTGAGACTCCTCCCTTCGGAGCCCCTCCCCCGAGGCCCCTCTCCCTCCTGAGCCCCCTCCTACCTTCCAGTTCCATTGCAGGGGGTGGCCTGGGACCGCCCTTCCTGAGCAGTCCAGACAGAAAAGGGACCCCTCGCAGGTGGGACCTGCCCGGCCCTTTCTCTGCCTCAGAACTTTAATGTTTTGTGACTGGAGCAGCAGACCTTTTAAGGTCCCTCCTCCCAGGGCGCCCGCACCCCTCGTTACCCAGCAAACACCTGCGGAGACCTCCTAGTCCAGGGCTACATCAGTAGCACCCAGAAGGACTTCATACTGGTGTGTCCCCTTCAAGTCCCAGTGTAGACCTCGGGGACCCCCACTTCCGGTCAAGGAGCCCGTTGTGAAATGGGGGATGGGCGGAAATTCTGACTTACTTCATTCATCTCTTCATTCTTATCATTCAACAAATACCTACGGACTGCAATCCCTGCCGGCAGGGATAGAGCTCCAACCTGAGGGGACTCATAGTCCGGGGGGAGGGGGATGCTTGGCAGATTGGTGGGGGTCAAAAGGCTGGGAGGCACACAGACAGTGGGTGGGCTGGAGCTGGCGGACTGGGGAAGGTTTCTCACAGAAGGTGTCGCCTAAACAGGGCTAAAGCCGAATTGCGTGGCGGTCAAGGGAGGGAGCGAGAACGGCAAGTGCAAAGGTCCTGAGGCAGGAGCCAGAGCCCCGGCTTCCCCTCCCGGCTCTGCCCTGCTTCCCGCTGTGTGACCTGGCCAGGTGAGCGGCTCCTTCTGGGCCTTAGTTTCACAGCGCGGAAGGAGAGGTCTCGGCGGGGCACGGGGGACACGGCAGGCACGCCGGAAATACTTGCCACATGTTGAGGAAGGTATTGAGGCCCGGAGGACTGTCAGGAAAGAGAAGGCTCAAGGCCCCTGTCTGGGGGGTGGCTTCGCTGGGGCAGCCTGTGACCTCTCTTTCTGGTCAAGGCGACCCCTTCCCCGGGCCCCTCCTCCCCGGCCCACCAGCCTTGCCAGCTGTCCCTCCATGTGTGTGCGGCCCGTCGGGAGCGGGCGCCTGTTCCGGGACACCTGGCGCCTCGCCTCCCAGGGATTTCGGCGGGTGGAGGCGCGGAAGTCCAGCTGCCGCCGGGGGCTTAACCCTGGAGCCTGGCCGCCGGGTCCTCAGAGGCCCGACGCGGCCCTCCTGACCCCTCGGAGGGCCCTGGCCCTGCTCCCGACCCCTGCTGGGAACACCCCCTCCCCCTCCTCGCTCTGGCACTGCCTGGCTCTGTGGCCTTGGGCAGTTAGTCCGCCTCTGGTTTCAGCCTCCACCAAGGGCAGTAACAGTGAGGGGCTCCCGGGGGGCTCAGTCGGTGAAGCATCGACTTCAGTTCAGCTCATGATCTCACGGTTCGTGGGTTCGAGCCCCGCATCGGGCTCTGTGCTGACAGCTCAGAGCCTGGAGCTGCTTCAGATTCTGTGTCTCCCTCTCTCTCTGCCCCTCCCCCAGGCATGCTCTGTCTGTCTGTCTCTCTCTCAAAAATAAATAAACATTAAAAAACATTTATTTAATGGCCTGCACAGAGTATTGTATTTCCGCTGCACTGTCCAGAACGGTATCACTAGCTACACATGACCACGTCGATGTAAATTTATTTTATTTTTTTTAATAATTTTTTAAACATTTTATTTCTTTTTGCGAGAGAGAGAGAGAGACAGACAGAGTATGAGCAGCGGAGGGGAGGAGAGAGAGGGAAACAGAATCTGAAATAGGCTCCAGGCTATGCGCCATCAGCACAGAGCCCGACGTGGGGCTTGAACCCCGAACTGTGAGATCATGCCCGGAGCCGAAGCCGGACGCCTAAGGGACAGAGCCCCCCAGGCGCCCCAGTGCAGATTTAAATCAACTAAAATCAAATTCCGAATCCAGCCCCGTTGCTCACACTAGCCAGCGTGCAAGGGCCCGGGAGCCCCGTGGCGGGCGGCTGCCACGTGAGTCAGCGTGGATTCCGAGCACATCTGTCATCCCGGAAAGTTCTATGGGGCAGTTGCTCTGTGGGAATGCACCCCCGCTCGCCGTCGCCTTTTATCATCTGATTAGAACCCAGGCCCTGGGACATTCCCGGTAACTTGCAGATTTCTGCCGGGTCGGAAGGAAAACCCTGATTATGCTTTTGTGGCATGTAGGACATTCACCAGCTCGCGTCTGACCTAATCCTATTCTAACGTTCTTTAAAAAGAAAAATCCTGATAAATACCCAGTTCCCTAAATGCTCTTAGGAGCAGCTTGAGCGTGTCACGGGCTCCTGAATAATCAGCTAATTATCCACCGACACGTGCTCGCTGGGGGCTGGAATGAGCCGTGTTCTCGGCTTTCTGAGGACGGTGCATCGGCAGCCCCGACGTGCAAACGGGGAAACTGAGGCTGGCTCGCTGCCTTCCCCGCCCCGCCCACCCAGGCTTTCTGCACCCAGGCGCCCCCCATCCCCCCCGCCCGGCTCCCAGAACCTGTCTTCCTCCCGCAGCACGGAGAACCGGGTCAGCCAACCGCTGGGACATCAAAGGGAATCTATAAATACATCTGCAGGAGGAAAAATATAGACACGTTCCTAGCCCCTCCCGGGCCTGCCTCCCTCCCGCTCCGGATCTTTCCCGGCTGGGCTCCTAGTCCGGCAGCTGGGCCAAAGCCCCCAACCCCAGGGACCCCTCCTGGAAAAGAGGAGGGAAGCAGCTAATGGTGCCTTGGTTTCCCCTAATGGGCTCAATCAACCTCCCTCGCCCTGCAGGGCGACTGAGAAAACATCCCTGGGCCGGTCCCTGGGAGGCGAAGGTGAGACTCTAAACCCAGGGGTGAGGACCGCCAGGTCCACGTCGTCCAAGTCCTCGGATCCCAGAACCCTGGAATCTTCCTTCTTTCTCTCTAGGAGTCTGCGGGGCTTCTGTGCTGTGCGGAGCAGGCAGGGCCAAGGTAGGTACTTCAGACTTGGCCAGGGCAGTCCGGAGGGCTTTCTGGAGGAGGTGATAGGAGCTGGTGATGTGAGTGAGCCCCCAGAGGACCCGGGGGGAGGAGCCAGGGCGGGGGAAGGGGCTCAGGGGAAGGGGCCAGAGTCCTCCCGGATTCTTCCTTCTTTCTCACTCGCCAGGTTCCTTGTCTTTGCATCCGAGATGCCTCTCAGACCACCTGTGTCTCTCCATTGCCGTGGCCTCTGCCCTGGTCCAGGCTTCTGACTTGCTCTCCTGGCTTAGCGGTCATCTCCTCCGCGGTCCCCCCGGGACCCTCTGGGTACATCTTCTTCAAAGGACAGCCAGAGGACCTCTTTGAAAGTTAAATCAGACCATCTCACTTGGTCACTCTAACCTCTCTCCTGGCTCCCTAGTGCCCTTGAAATAAAATCCAAACTTCTCTACGCTCCCCGTTTTCTCCCCGCCGTCTCCCGCGCTCCCTCCCTCCCATGGCCCACCTGCTCAAGCCACATGGATCTCCTCATTGTTCCTCCAACATGCAAGACACCGTCCTACCTCAGGGCCTTGGCACATGCTGTTCCTTCTGCCCTTCCCTGTTTTTCCCCCCAGTTGGCTCTTACTTCTTCAGGTCTCCGCTCAAACGTTTCCTCCTCCGAGAGGCCCTCCCTGATGTCCCCAGACAGTTCCTGCTTCTCATTCTTTTTCTTCCCCCCCCTCCCCGGCCCGTATAATCATCTGAAATTATTTTAGTCATTCATTGTCTTCTTACGTTGTGTCCACGGATGCCCTGACAGGGCAGAGACCCCGTCTAGACCTCACACCTCCGTGGGCCTCAATTTCTCCATTTGTCAGACAAGGCGGCCTCATGACAAACTGTGCCCATGGGGAGGCTGCCTGCCTCATTTGCCATAAATTTACCATTTCCCTTGCCAGTTGACTCCTGCAATCATTATGCACATTATGCTAATTGTGAAGGTTTTATGTAAATATGTGAGTGTACATCCCCTCCCCCCTCAGCCCTCACCCTGGAAATCCCCACTGCCCCGGGGGGGGGGGGGGTCCTGGAAGCTGGGGCCCTGGCACTGTAGCTGCCTCAGCCCCCGGCCCCCGGGGATCCACACTCAAGGGGGTGGGAGGCCTTAGGGAAAGGGGGAGGGGAGGGGGAGAGAAACCCAGGAATGTGGGTAGTTTGGGACAGAGACTGGAAGAGAGCAGGAGGAGCCATGAGCCGGGGGTGGGGGGCCAGAGAACGAAACATGGGGGGCCTGCCCCCCACCACACGCCTGCATCACCTTCCTCCCGTCACCCCCATCGCAGCCTGTTGGAATCTTCTAGAAGGGGAAACTGAGGCTGGACAAGGGAAGCCGCTGGCCCCAGGGCCGTCCCAGGGTGGACTGGGATGAGAACTGGTCCGTTGCTCAGCTGGACCCTGGAGGCAAGGAGATTGCCCGGGCGCTTGCCTGGACCTTACCCAGTACCCCAGTGTCTTTACCGAGCGCCTGCTCTGTGCCAGGTTCTGTGCTGGGCAGTGCAAACACCAAGCCCAAGTGCCCTGACCAGGACAGCTGGTCCTTGCCCTGGGGCTCCCAGTCTGGACTCGGTGGGATTCCAGCCGAGACAGCAATGCTGAGAATGAAGGAGAGGGTATCCCGGTGGGCCTGGGAGGCAGCCAGCAGGAGGAGGGAATTGCTTGGGCAAAGGCCTGAGGCAGAGGAAAGCGGTCCCCAAGGCACACAGTGCCCTGCAGGACCTGCCCCCTCCCCCCACCCACCAGTCCCTCCTCCCAGTTACCCCCTCACTGGCTTCTGCTCTGGCTGCTCCAGCCAGGTGCCTCCTCTAACAGGTCAGGTCGGGTCAGGCATGTTCCTGCCCCAGGACCTTTGCACTGGCTGTTTCAACCCCCTCCCCCCCACACACACCCGGAACTGTCTTCCTCCCCATACCAGCCTTCAAGTATCCGCTCAGACGTCACCTCCTTTATGAGTCTTCCCCTGACCACATATTTAAAACCCACCCCACCCCCTGCCCGGCCTCCCCGTCTTCTCTCCTTGCTTAATTTTTCTCTTTAGCAACATCTGCCCTAGAAGAGATTTCACAAATTTCTCTTGCTTCATATCTGTCAACCCCACTGGAAAGTCAGCTGCACTAGGCCAGAGATTTGTCTGCTCTGCTTGTTGCTGGGCTCCCAGGGACTAGAACAAGCTGGGCATCCGGCATCCAGCAGGTGCTTAATAAATGCTTGTTAAATAACATAATCTTCTCCTGTGCCGAGCCCCGCGCTCTGCCAGGCCAGGGCTCGGCTCTGTCCTGGTCACCACGGGACGCCTCGCGCCGTCAAGAACATTAGCTGGATAAGCAGACGGATGAGGGTCAAGGCCACGGGCTTAGCTCGGCCTCCCGGGGACCCTCGGTTTTGCGGCCAGGGCAGAGGCCCTCCCGGGGGGGCGGGGCCCAAGCGCGCCCCCCCCCCCCCACGGCACCGCCACACACTGACGTCAGCGTCACTTGAGTCGCGAGCCCGGGTGGCAATGACGGAGTTGCCACCCGCTGAAGTCATTCACACACACCCTCCGCTGTCGCCGTCTGGGATTTTTTCTCCCCTGACCGTTTTTATTTTCTTTTTGTCTTTTTTTTTTAATCGCAGTAAACTGCGCATGATGTAATAGGACCCGCTTTAGCCGGCGGTAAGTGTGCCGTGTCCGTGCGCGTCGTCACGCTACCATCCCCACGGCCTGTCCCCGAAATGTGTTCATCTTCCCGAACGGAAACCGTCCCGTGAGGCCGGACCCCTGCCCCGGCCCCGCCCCAGCCCTGGCTCCCACCGTGTACTCTCTGACCCCGCCCGTGACCGTGACCCGGGCCGGGCAGGAAGTAGCCGTCCGGGTCTGGTTTATTTCATCCAGCACAACAGCCTCACGGCTCTTCCGCGCGGACGTGTGTCAGAATGTCCTGCAGAAAGGCACAGCCACGCCACCCTGGCTGGCTGCGGGTCCGGGGCTGCTCGCCGCTCCATTATTGGTTCAAAAATGGACTAATGAGATGATTTTAGAGGAACGAAAACGGGATGGGATGAGCTGCTCTGTCCCCCAGACACACTGGCCAAGCACGCAAGGGTCTCCCCAAGCCGAGGAAGCAGCAGGTGCAAAGGCCCTGCGCTCCGTGTGTTCACTCGGCTGGGACAGGGAGCCCAGGGGCCGCGTAGGTAGGTTTCAAGCAGAAATAATGTAACACTCTTCTCCCTCCCCTCAAAGGACGGTGACGTGTGCCCTCTCTGTGCCTCGGTTTCCTATCCACACCGGAGGACAGACCCCCGGGAGCTCAAAGGTTCCTGGCTCCCTCCCCACTTCCCACTTCTGGTGACCAGGGTGTCCCTTGCCTCCTTTGCACAAGAGGCCTTGGGGGAGGGGGTTCTAGAACACCCCGTGACAACCCAGGACACATTGGGGCCTTTGGGGGGAGGAGCTCACTGGTTCTGGGCTGAGGAAGTCCTTGTAATTGCTGTCATTTCCCCGAAAGTGAGGCAGGGACTCCCCTGGTTGCCTCTGTGGTGACCCGGGGTGTGTTCGGCTTTGAGTTCCTGCCGGACACAGCCAGCCGCAGCCCCCGGGGCCAGGGGCTGGAGACGGGGTGTCTGGAGGGGCAGCCAGTCCCCACTGACAGCCTGGCTGAAGGCCTACTGTGCGCGCCCAGGCCTTGCACACAACCTCTGTGGTGGTCGAGGGGGGTCTTCGGCAAACTCTGGGGCCAGGAGTCCTGGGTTCAAATCCCTGTCCTGGCTGAATGTGTACAAAATGCCGGAGCCTACTGTGCATACTGTAGGTACTTAATAAATGTCCCTGTAGCTATTATTTCACTGGGTGCCCCTCCCCTGCCTGGAGAGGTGACCGCCTGTTGCCCCACTTTGCTACTGAAGGAATCAAATGACCCTGGTCCCCCACTCATACAAGAACAGGTTCAGAGAGCTCTTGGGCCCCCACTCATTCATTCATTCATCCATTCATCCATTCAGCACACTTTGTTGAGTGCCTACTGTGTGCCAGGCCCTGTTCCAGACCCCAGGGACACAGTGGAGACCAAGATTGACTAACTGGCAGGGCGTGGGGGTGAAGTTAGAAGAAAAGGAAAGAAAGAGATAGAAGAAAATGCCATCAGTAAAAACTACAGCGAAGCCACCCCAACAGAGAAAAGGGAGGTGATGATTTGGTTGTATTTCTTATGGTTTCCCCTTCAGTGGGGTTTCCAGTGTTCTTTTCATTCATTTATTTTTTTAGTAATCTCTACACCCAGCACAGGGCTCAAACTCACAACCCCCAGCTCAAGAGTTGTGTGGTCTACCACCTGAGCCAGCCGGCCGCCCCAAGGGTGGTGACTGTTTAGAGGGGGACAAGTTGGGAGAACATTTGAGCTGAGACCAGAGTAGGTGGGGGAGGGAGCCCTTCAGGGGAAGAAGATTGTCACTGGGCAGCAGGCACAGCCTGTGCAAAGGTCCTGGGGCAGGGCTCTTGGGGGAACAGGGAGGAGGTTGGTGTGCCTGACGCAGAGTGATGGGGGGAGGGCAGAAGGAGGTGGGGTCTCAGAGGGCACTTTTGGATGAAGGGGGCACAGGACAGGGTCACGGTCCAGGCTCCTCGACATACTCCAAGACAGAACTACCATATGGTCCTTCCCCCTGGCCACCCTCCACCCTCCAGCCCTCTATCCCTGCCCTTGTGCCTGAGGAGCATTCATGGAGCACCTGCCGGCTGCCAGGCTCTGGGGCCTAGGCGATGTGGATTCAGCAGGGAACAGAGCAGTGCTGTGGCGGATACAAAGTACAGTATCTGGTTGTGAAAAATGAGACGAAGAAAACCAAAGCAGGTAAGATGACAGAAAGGGACGGTGCCGACGTGGATGTGCAGGTGACATCGGGACAGGGACGTGAAGGGTAAAGCGTAGGCCGTATTGGAGATCTGTGCGGAGAATAGTCCAGGGGGGTAGAACAGTGAGTGCAAAGGCCCGGGGGCAGGATGGGCTGGATATAAAACTACACCAAGACACCCTCAAGCCCTGGACAGCTACACATCCCCAAACGTTTCAGAGCAGAGCTCCCTCTTCTTCCTCTAGGAAGACCCCCTGGATCCTCAGTACTTCCAGATGAGAGTGGAGAAGCAAAGGAGAGAGGGTCCCTGCCCCGCTGTGGGGGGGGGGGGCAAAAGAGGGCAGGGGGTGGCCTCCAAGACCCCACTCATTCAGGTGAGTGACCCTAGGTCATTTGCCTTTACCAGCCTTCCAAGCTCAGGGGTCCCAGAGCCCCCGGAAATCATTAGAAGCATGGAGTTCAAATTCCAGCTCCACTTCCTGCCTACCTGAGCCGCCGAGCCATTTCTCTCTGGGCCTGTTTGCACCACCCGCAAATGAAGTGCTAACAGTACTGTGCTTTAGAATCATGCCATTATAGTGACTCAAGACAGTGCGGAGCCTTCTCGGGCAGGCCCAGGGGTGCTGTGCAGTCTCTGGCCCTCTCTGGGCCCCAGATCTTTCAAATCCCTCCGGAGCTCCAGGAAGGTACTTGAACTTGGGGAAGGGTCCACAAGATGAGCCCCGGCCCACCCGGCCCGGCGTGGGGGGCAGGGGGCAAAGGGCAAGGGGCAGAGCAGGCGCAGGGCGCCGCCCCGGCCGCAGGCGCGCGCGCACGCGCGCACACTCACCCCTACCCACCCACAATGGGTTCGAGGCGGTTAGCTCTGCGGAGGGACCAGCTGGGCGGATTTAGCCGGCGCATCTGCCGCCGGAGCAGCTGCCGTTCTGGGGGGGCCGGAGGGGGACTCGGGACTAGGGGAAAATCTGTCCGTGGAGAATCGCGTCTGCGCTGCCCAGCTGCCGCCTCAGGCTGGGGGGACACCCCGAATCCGCGCAGACCCCGGCCCCTCCCCTGCCGCGGCCACCCCCACGTGCCTCGGGGGGAGGGGGCGTCGGGGAGGCCCTGACGTCACACGCAGCCTCAGCCAATCGGAGCTGCCCTTTCCGAGCCCCCGGGGGGATTCCCGGGCCCGAGCCGCGGACAGGGGCGCGACCCGACAGCGAAGACCCCCTAACCTGGGTCTAAAAGGGCGCCCGCACCCGGCCGGGGAAACCGAGGCCGGGGCCCGCCAGGGAGGAAGCGAGACCCTGGAGACGTCCCTGAGACGCTGCCCTCGGGCCCGGCTCCAGAGCCGCCCAGAGAGGGGCAGGGGCCGGCGGGAGTCACACAGCGGGGCGGCGGGACGGGAGCGCTCAGAGGCGGCGCGCAGGCAGCCGGGCGGCGCTGCCCTTCCCCGCAGGCCCCAGGCACCAGGCCAGACTCCGCCTCGGCCCATCTCGGGGCCCCCCAGGCCTCCTGGGCCCCTCCGGGTCTCCCCCGGCCCCTTAGACCCCGGGCTGCGGCCGGGCCGCGCTGGGAAGAAGGTGTTGGTGGGCGCGGGCACCGGCAAAACCCGCACTGGATTCCTTCAGGGGTCGGAGCAGGACGGGAGCGCAGCGCTGCTCTCCCCGGCCCGAGGGCGCTCGGGCGGAGAAACTGAGGCCTAGAGGGGCAGGCTTTGCTTGGAGTAACACAATTCGTAGGGTGTTGCTGGTGCCGGTGACCTCGGGCGAGGCCCTTCCCCTCCCTGGGCCTCCCTAGCTCCCCCGGAGGGCAAACTGTGAACTTCCTGCCACCCGTCCAGGTCAGGGCTCAGACAGTCAGGAGCCCCGGGCTAGGGGGAAGGGAGCAGCCCGGCCTGACCTTGCCCGGGTCCAGGGCATGAAAGACCCATTCATGTCCTCTGAAGTCCGGGTGGCAGCTGAGGCGGCCTGCGGGGGTGGGGCCTCCTTCAGGGCCTTTGTCCTGAGCAGGCTCCTCTGCCGAGTTTAGCCTTCCCACCCCCCACCCCGCACCCCGGTACTGTGCCCGATCTATCTGTGGTCCTTCTGTGGCCCCCGAGTCCCCCCTCCAGGTCCTCCCCGGACCCTCAGTCGCAGCGCCCGCATCCACCTCAGCCTGTGTCTTTCTTTACCTTGAGTTCTGCAGCCGCGCCTGATTCTTACAGGCCCCCGCCCCCCACCCCTAGCCTGAAGGTAGGGGAGTCAGCTCGTCTTTTTGACTGCTTGGCCCAGAACCTGGCATACAGTAGGTGTCCAATAAATGTTTGTTGAAGGAACAGACTGCAAAGGAGTCCAGTCGAGGCCGAGGCCACTGGCAAGGGCCCGCATGGCAGGGGGTGGGCATAAATCCTGTGGAGGTGGGAAGAGGGGCAGAGCCTGGGAGCCAAGCTGGGGTGCGGGGCTTAGCCCCCTCCCTTGGGGGCAGGGGCTGGCGGAGAGCAGGTGCTGGCTGATTTGCCTGGGACTCTGGCTCAGCCGGAAAGAGGGTCAGGGAAAAACCACAGGCAGCGGAGGTCTGTGGTCTCAGGGACGGCCCCCTGGCTCATGCCTGGGGCCCGGAAGGACTGGGTTATCTCCATAGATGCCAGGCTATCCTGAGGAGTAGGGTTCAAAGTCGGAGCCCTACTTCCCTGCTGCGTGCGTGGCCGACGGGAAGCCACATGCCCTGTCCAAGCCACCTGCCCCAGACTGCCCGGAGCCGCTGGTGGGACCAAGTGGGTAAGGCAAATGCACGAAAGGGGCTCAGTAACCAGCAACAAGAGCGCTAACGCTCTCTTCCCATCCCTCTGTGACGTCAGGCCAGCTCCTTGACCTCTCTGTGCCTCAGGGTCCCATCTGGAGTGGCCTCCTGGGGCTTCCATGAAGAATGAATGAAATGATTTGTTTATCCTTCGTTTGGAAGAGGCTCAGCATGCAGTGTGTGTGCGCAAGAAGTGTCACTAGATAACTACATAATAGCATAACACATCTACTGAGCACCTGCTGTATACGGGGAGGGGGCAGTGCCAGAGGGCCCAGGACAGCACACAAGCCAGTGGGGGAGACACTTACACCTCCCACTCACACTGAGGCCCCTGAGAGGGCCTATTGCTGTCCTAAGGTCACAGAGAGTCAGCAAGGGTACAGGGAGTACTTCCAACCTCAGCTAACTCTCCCCAACCCCCCGCTCTAGGGGGGCGAGAGCGAGGCCTGAAAGGGAAAACGGAAGCCCCTTCCCGACCAGGCCCCAGGGCGCTGCACAGAGGACAGCCTGCGTGCCAGCTTGCCCCCAGCTTGCCCAGGTCCACATCCTGGTCCTGCCGATATCTGACTGGGTGACCTTGATGTGCCTCAACTTCCTCACATGTCCACTGAGGGCTGTTGGATATAATGCTTGTGGGTTGAAAACATGACCTCATAGATGAAAGGGGCCCCGCAGACCAAGGGGTTCATGATGCCGCATCATGTCCGTCATCCCCCAGGGTCTCACTGGGGCTGCATCCTGGAGACGCGAGTCTGGCCAGAGTGGCCGAGACCAGGAAGTCGAGGGGGGCCAGTTAGGCCTCTCCTACCCAGACAAAAGCAGGGTGCCTCCTCTTGGGTCGTTCCCCCACCCCCACGGCCGCCTCCAGCGCCTCCTGCCGCCCACCAGGCTCCTCCCTCCGTTCCGCGCCGCTCGAGCTCCGGGCCGGGTTTTGCGCGGCTCCGGCCCCGCTTCGGTGGGGGGGGTGTCCGGGGTGGGGGGGCGGAGGTGGCGGAGCCGCGAGTCGCAGCGGCGGCCGCGGCGGGCGG
>NC_043711.1:2993128-3015910 GCF_006229205.1 Suricata suricatta | reverse complement strand
CGCAGCCCGGGGTGGCCGTCGGCACGCAGCAGGGGGGCTCGATCGCGGGCCGGGGTGGCCGGGTCAGGCGCTAGGATGGGGGCCCCGGGGCCCCGCCGCTCGGCCGCCGCTCGGAGGAGGCGGCGGATCGGGCCGGCGAGGGGGGAGGTGGGCGCTATCACGGGAGGATCTGTCAGCAACGCCACCCGGGAGGGGGCTGAATTTCAGGGGGGTGGCTGCATGCAACGGCGTCATGGGGGTCCAGTGGCAGCGCTGGGAAGGGGCTGGATTTGGGCCTGGGGCGCTGAACGAAGCACCATGATGGGGGGAGACTGATGGCACCGCGGCTGGGGGGGCCTGGATTGTTGCCGGGGGGCCTGTATGTGGAGCTATAATAGGGGTTCTGTCGGCACCGCAGCGGGTGGAGACTTTGTCCGGGGGGGCCCGGGGGAGGCACAATAATGAGGCTCGCGGCTGCGCCGCTGGGGAGCTGGATTTGGGCCCAGGTGGGGGGTTCAGGGCCGGCAGGGCCTGCCGACCGGGGGTGGGGGGTGGTGCTGGGGGGCGGAGCCCTGAGAGCTAAGTCGAGGCCAACCCGGGACCGGTGCGGTGGTCCCGGCGCGGGGAGGCCCCTCCACCCCACTCCGCGGTCCAGCCGCCGCACCTTGGGCGCCCCTGAGCCCTTTCCAGCCTCACGCCGGGCCCAGAGCCAGTCCAGGGCTCCGGCCGCGGGGGAGGGGCCGCGGTGGGGGGAGGGAGCCAGCCGGTCCGGATCCCCCCCGTTGTTGTGGGGGCCCGGGGGTTCGGGGGCCCCCCAAGAGCTTTGACAAAGGGACAAAGAAAGCGGCTCTCTCCGAGCGCGCCGGGAGAAGGTGGGGGCGCGGAGTGTGGCACCCCTCCTGCGGGCGCTGATTGGTCCCCGGGGTGGGGGTCACGTGCCCCCCCCTGCTTTCCGCTTGCAGGCGCCCTCCAAGTTTAGGGCCCCTCCCAGAGGGGGCGCTGCCATAGGACACCCCCCATATCCCTGCCCCAGCCTGGGACGTGTAGATGTTGGAGACAGACCCTCGACCGCTCTCCCGCTCTCTCTGGCTGAGGTCTTTGGCTTCTCTGTCTGAGGTTGTTATCTTTGACCCGCAGACCGGAGGGGAACTGAGGTTTGCAGTTAGGGGAAGGAGCCCTCAAGCTTTGGGGATCTGGGTTTGGGCTTAAGGAGGACGGTGGGGGGTGGCTGATGGCTGGGACCTCAGAAGGGACCCCTTCCCCTGGTTTACGAAATTGCATTTCTCGGTATTTCTCTGGGTTCCCTCAGCGTCTCGAAGGGTCCGAATTCTCTCTCCAAAATCAAAGTTGGGTGTCGCTGGGGCATCCTGCCCCCCAGGGCTCCCCCACCTAGCCCCTTTCCCGCATCCTACTAGACGCTGTTGATTTCCCTAATGGGTGACTTTGGGGATGTGTCTGGGCAATTGCTGAAAACTATTTCGAATGAGTGCGGGGTGTGGCGGGGACTCACTAGTGCATCCGGGCCCACCTGGGAGGGCCCCTAAGCCTTCTGGGAAGTCAGCTGTGGCCCCTTGAACACTGGGTGGGTGGCAGCAGCGGGGCAGAAGGCTCATGAAAATGGAGCGCGTCAGCCCTGAGTTGGCCCCTTCTCAAGAGTAGATGGGGAAACTGAGGCCCAAGAAAGTGGCAGAGCCGGCAAAGAGGGAAGCCAGGCCTCTCCTCTCCTGGGGTCATGAGACAGGGGAAGGGGGAAAGGAGGCATCACATCATTTGAAACTGGGTCCCAGCCCCTGTGCATTGTGCGCTGTGTGGAAATTTCCGCCTGGAGCTTCCCAAGGCCCCCGGCCCTCTCCAAAAGAAAAAAATTGATGCAGAAGAACAGGCTGGGATTAAGAGGAGGAGCAGAGCTGTGTGACCTCAGACAGGTGTCTAGCCCTCTCTGGGCTGCCGTCTACCCAGGAGGCGATCTTTGGGTGTAGGACCCGAGCGGAGGGAGATGTGGCAGAGAGAGGTCACGCAAGAATCCCCTGGATTTGTACCTCTCCACCGTCCCTCTGGTTCCCGCCTGCCTTCTGCCAGAGCTGAGCACCCATGGGTCCCCAGGGTCCTGTCGTGTCCTCTGCTCTGAGTGGAGGCATTGCTCACCCGGGGTGGGGGGGCTACCCCACTTCTAGGCATCTGTGCTTGCCTTTGTCCCCTGGGCAGAGAAGGTGCTGGAGACGGGCTCTAGGAGGCTTTGTCAAGTGCAGTGGCCGCCCAGGCCTCGAGACGCGAATGGCTGAGGTTGCCTGAGGCTGGACCTGAAGATAGAAATCAAAGTGTCCTTGGGAAGGTGACCCTGACGTCAGCCGGCAGGACAGGTGAGCCGGTCCCTGGAGGCTGCAGGACATGCCGGTCGCTCCCGTCTCCTGGGGAGGTGGTGTCCCTGGCTGGCCCTGGGGTGTGGCCCTGGCCTGTGCCTGCCTCTTTGTCAGGAGATGCTGGGTGTCCAGAGGGGCCTCGAGCTGGGGTCAGGACAGGTGGAGTCAGGGAGGACTGCCTGGAGGAGGGTGTGCTGGCATCGGACTTCAGGGATGGGAAGGATGTTGCCAGGAGAAGAGGGGGGCAGGGCTTCGAGGTCGCAGGGAGAGGCAAGCAGAGCCATGGTGGGGTAGAGGGGGAGCCCCGAGAGTCTGGATTATTTTAGGGGTGGGAGGCCATGAGCAATAGGCCTGAGAGGTGGGTAGGGGGGGCTGAGAATGCCAGGCTGAGAGGGTGGGTTGTATCCCAAGGGCAGTTGGGAGCCCTGGGAGGTGTTAGAGCGGGAGAGGGAATGGGCCACATTTTAGACCTTGAGCAGCGGAAAGGAAGGGTAGCCACCAGGAGTGGCTTTGCAGAATCCTGGAAAAAGCATTCTGGTATCGGCCGGGGCCCTGGTGAACCCCCAAATGTCTGTTAAATGTCCAGATGCGGAGGGTGTTTTGAGCTGTAATGTTTAAGATCCATTGAGTAGGGGATCCTCAGACTGATTCCTCCAAGACCCAGCAGTGACTTGGCACTGACTGCGAGTCTGGGCTTGTTTGGCAGAAGTAGGGAAACTGAGGCTCAAGGCAGACCCGGACTCGGGCCCCAGCCACCTGCCCCGCATCCTGTGGTTGAATTACCCGGAAGCCGACTGCAGACCCGCCCCTGCCCACCCCCCACCCCCAACCCTCCCCCCCGCCATGGGCAGCCGTCCAGGTCTGCCCGCCCGAGCCCGGGTTCAGCGTGTGGCCTCACAGGGCTGGACCTGAGCCACGCACTCGCTCAGTATCACCGCCTGGCCTTTGGGGACGTCCACGTTAAGTGACGGCCACTAGATTGTGCTACGGGGGTGACTCGGGTGGACAGAGACCCCCCTTCCATTCCTTTGGGCAGGGGTACGGGCCCCCCACCAGCTCTCTCTCTATGACCTTCACCTGTGGCCGCTCCGGGGCCTGCGGGGAGCCAGGCCAAGGCTAGAGGACCACATTTCCCAGGATGCACCCCGACCCTGGCGGAGCCTGCCCTCCAAGGGCAGATCTAGGGGAGAACTTCCCAACGGCAGAAGCCCAGAGGAGCCCTGGTCCAGGGGAGTTAGGGAGACCAGTCACTCAGCAGGCGCTCCTGGGAGGCCCGGGGGGCCATGCTCCATGCTGGGTGACACCGGGGTCCCAGAGAAAAAGGCTTTTTAGCTCTCGTGCTTAGTTGGCCCTCAGGGGGCTTCCAGGCCCCAGAAAAGGAAACAGGCAAACAGACACCAGCCCTTTCTGCTACATGGAGTCAGAGCCCAGGCACAGGGCTGGGCAAAGTTGGTCTCTGCCCAGTGGATCGGAGATGAATGTAGGAGGGGCATTGAAGCTAGGGCTTTGATGGATGTGTAAGAGTTCACCACGCAGATGGCTACGTATTTTCTGATAGTTTTAGAACCTTCCCCCTTTCCCAGAATCCGAGGAGTCAGAGCCCTTGGGCAGCTGAGACAACCTCACTGAATTATTGCCCTTAGAGACTGCCCACTTGGATCAGACTTCCCCGGGCTTGAACTCATGCTTTGCTCCTTCACTCACTCACTCGTGCCCCTTCTTTGAGACTCAGTTTACCCATTTGTAAAACATAAATACTATCCTCTCTCCTTGAGGGCTGACCGTTTAAAGAAGACACAGGCTGAATGCTGGGCACAGTCCTGTTGGTTTCCTTACTCCAGAAAAAGTAAGAAGTTGGAAAAGCAGACACTTGTGGCCTCTGGCCCTGATCTCATTTGGGGGCATGCGGTCTCTGCTTTCATTGATGAGGTGATAGATATTTAATCCATATCTGCTCTGTGTTAGGTGCTGGGTACCCAGCAGTGACCAAGACAGACTGGCCCCTGCCTTTGATGAACTCGCAGCAGACGGGGACACAGACACCAACTAGGGAAATAGAACAAATCAAGTATTACAAGTGTCCTGAAGGAAGACAATGTTACTGGGTGACGCAGTGAGGAGGGCGGGGGCTGTTTTAGCTGAGGTGACAAAGACGTGCGTCCCTGGGGAGGAGGCATCAGAGCGGAGACCCAGGAAAGGAGAAGGAGCCAGTCTTGCGGAGATCCGGAGGAAGAGCATTCCAGGAAGCGAGTATAGCCTGTGCAAAGGCCCTGGGCCAGAATCGTGCCAGATGCATCCGAAGCGCGTGTGGCTGGAGCAGAGGGAGTGCGGGGGAGCGGGGGGAGCGGTGGGGGCAGGTCATGCCAGGCCTTGGGGGCCTCAGGGGAGGACTTTGGCTTTTACTCCCTGTGAGGATTGAACCCTGGAGGGCTGAGGGCAAACGAGGGAGGGCAGCTCCTGAGGAAGGTGCTCACGGGCGCCCTCTTATGACGGATGCGGGGAGGACGGTCTGGGAGCAGCAAGGGCCGGAGCTGGGAGACCAGGCAGAGGCCACTGCGCTGGCCCAGGCCAGCGATGCTGGGGCCCAGACGGGCTCAGGCAGGAGAGGGGACCGAAGTTGGTGGATGGGATAGACTGGGAACTTGCTACAGAAAGGTGTGGAGAGAAACGGAGGGCCCCTTTCTCGCAGGGGTGGGCAGTACTGTGGTTAGGAGCGTAGTGTCTAGACCATCGGCCTGGGTTCAAGTCCTAGCTTGGCCATGTCCTTGCTGTGCAACCGTGGGTCTGTCACTCGCCCACTCTGGGCCTCAGACTGTAAAAGGACAAGAGCCCCTCCCACCTGCCCCCTGGCACTTCCCGTCATGCCCGTGGCACAGGGCTCAGGCCACACTCGTGCCCCTACTTTTGCTCTTATTTCCCTTTGAAGGTCCGAGCCCCAGGCTCTGGGAGAAATGAGGCACAGAGTTGGGGTGGCAGATTCCCCGAGGTCACCCCGCAGGCAGGGGCCTCTGGCCCTCGCTGTTTGTCTCCCCTGATGCACAGTTCTCACGCCCCCTCCCCCAGAGCCCACGTCACTGCCAGCATCTCTGCCATTCCTGAGCCCTGACTCACCAGGACTTGTGGTCCACTCTGACCCCAGGGCCGTCCCCCAGGACCTATCTCTTGCCTTCATCATCTTCAAGTTCTTCACTGGGGTCTTCCTTTCCCACCAACACTTAGCACAGCCCTGCCTGCCTGCCCCCCAGCACCGCGTAGACGGCGGCCCTTGCAGACCTGCCCTTGGGGATCCCTGAGGCCTTCCAGACAGGGCCCCTGGGGGAATTCGGGATGGAGGGAACAACCTGGGGGAGGGGAGGGCTCCCCATCCTCTTAGATGGTCAAGACCCCCACCTCTTTGTCATCCCTGAAGTGGGCCCCCCAGAGCTGGGCCTTGTTCCCCTCTGTCCCCCGAAACTGGGCCCCAAGAGCAGGGCCCAGCTCCTCTGTATTTCCTCAACTTGGGGCCGAGGACGGGGTCCGTCTGCCCCCAGGCCTACGTGGGAATCGGTGGGTGTCTGCCCCGCCCCCAGCCCCAGCCCTGCTCTGGATTCCCTAGGAGCCCCCAGCCCCCTCGAGCGGCCCCCCTCCTGGGCCCTCTAATTACCCGCTGGGTATAAATGACACTTTAATTTCCTCAGAATGGTGGCCGCATCGTGAGAAAGTGGCCCCCCCTTCCCTGTCCCTAATTACAAGTTGCTGCTTCCGATTTGCCTCCTGGCGGCCCAATTTCCAAACAGTGATTAAAATTAATTACCCGGGAGCCCCCCCTCCCCGGGCGGCCTGTCCGTGTCCCCTACTTGAGGTCCTGCCTCTGCCACCTGTTCTGCACTCTGGCTCCCCGAACGGCCTGGGGACTGGATGGCCTCTCTCGGGGGCCCCGTCAGCTTCTCCGGAAACGTCCACTTAGGCTGTGCAGCCTGGTAGCCACAGGCCCGCGGGCACTCAGCACGGGGCAGCCTAGCCAGGCGGCCTGGGTTCGGAGCCCCGCTGCGCCCTTCCCTGTGCTGCGTGACCTTGGCCAAGTGGCTTAACTAAGCTGGGCCCGCTCTTCCCGTCTGTGGAATGGGGGTGGCGGTGCGGGTCTCCGCCCCACTGGGTTGGGTGGGCAGGAAGCGTGAAGTGTTTGGCACCATGGGGGCCTCGTGCACTCGCAGCTGGGCTGCGGGGGGGGGCGGGGGGAGGTGGCCGCGGGAGGTGGCGTGGGCACACTTGAGTCCCGTCCGCCGCCTCGGAGATGCGCAGCGCGAACCGAGCGTGTCCTGAGCGCCCGGCTCTACGCCAGGCCCCCTCCGCAGGCCCGAGCTTGTCACCGCTGAGCCTCCTGCCCTGACGGAGCACACAGTAGGCGCTCAGAGAGTCTGGAGTAGACATATCCTGGCGGCTTCTTGTACAAGGAGGGACTGTTCGTGGGACACCCATCCTGCGGGTGTTGGTGGAGGACCCACTATGCGCCCTGGCGCTGGCTGGGTTGTCCCCGATTTGGAGAGGAAGCACCCCTGGCCGGGGAGGGAGGAGTTAACCGGCATCCAGCAGGCATCCGGGGCCAAGGGGGCCTCTCTCCCTGGCCCCTCCATGGCCGGGGCCCCAGGGACTCCCTCTGGGTCCTCGGCCAAGTTCCTAGACAGCCCCGGAGCCTGGCTGGGCCGAGACAGGGGGCGACCGAGGCAGCTGGAGGGCGCAGCTGTAAGCAGAGCCGGTAACTGGACCTGGTTGGCGCAGCGGCCGTCTGCCGGGCTGGGTTACCCGATCCCCCTGGGGACGCGGGCCCCGGAGCTGGAATCCCGGCCGGTCAGGCTGTCAGGGGCTCCTTCTGTGGAACTGGAAACGGGCAGCCCGCCCCCGTCCTCGGCACGGCCGCTGGAGAAGCAGGGGCTCCAAGCCTGGCCCAGAGTCACCGAGTTCCGGTGTTTGGTGATGCGTGTACCCTGTCTTCCCACTGGAGTGGGGGCCCCACAAGCACAGGGCTTTGCCTGGAACTGTGCCTGGCATACAGCTGACACTCAATAATTGCTCATGAGTGCGTGAATAGCCCCAGTGTAGGGTATGCGGAGCTGCAGCTGGCGAGTTGCTGCCAGGCTGGGGAGGTCAGGTGGAGCTGGAGGGGGGTAGCTGGGGGAGCCCCGGGAAACCTAGGCTCAGCCAGGGCAGTCAAGGAAGGCTTCCTGGAGGAGGGAACATCCATATGTAGCCGATGTGGATGATAAGCAGGAGCTGGCTAAGGGGCTTTGGGAGGGAAAGCAAGGTCACCATGTGTGGGTGACATGGGGGTTCCTGGGGAGCGGCGGGGCCTTGAGAAGGGCTGCAGACGTCCCTGACAGAGGAGACAGCCTGAGCACAGACCTGATTGTGGGATGGGCAGGACGACCTGGATGCCTGGCAGGAGTTGAAGGCAAGATGAAAGTCATTCCCAGGGTAGGAGGGGGTCCTGAAATGTCAGCGTATAGAAATCGGTGCCCTCTTCCGTGGGGGTACTAGGGAGCCATTGCAGGCCTTTGAGCAGGGTGTGGACTGAGCTCGTGAAGCACGGGAAAGAGCTGCTTGCCGGGAGGGGGATCGAGAGGAGGGTGGCGTTGTCCTTCAAGGCCAAATTCCCAAAAGCCCAAGTGGGGAATGCCCAGCTTGGGATCAAGACTCTGACCTCCAGGCTGTTAGCTTCTGGAAGCGTCTGGAAGCAAGAAGGATTTAAGGTAGACTAGAAGGAGAACTTCCCTACTAAGGCACGGAGGATGGGGAGTCCTCCCTAGCTTCCGGCTTATTCCGGGGGAGCCCGGGCAGACCCTCCGACCTGCGCTCTGAAGTCGGTGGTGATATCTGTGTAACAACAGTGACAGCGAGGGGTGATCACTGTGCCCTCGTCCGGCCTGGGCTGCCCGGGCCGCTGGCCATGTGCGGCTGTTGAGCCCGTGTGGCGGCCCGAGTCGAGTTGTGCTCCCCGTGTAAGACACACGCCAGGTTCCAAAGATTAAATGTGAAAAATAGCGTGTTGAAATGTCTCGTTAATCATTTTTACATTGATTACTTGTGGAAATAACAATATTTTGGATCTATTGGGTTAAATAAAGCACATTATTAAAATGCATTTCCCCCTTTGAATGTGGCCACCAGGAAATGTAAAACGACATGCGTGTGACCACGGTTCTCTGTGGATGGCGCCGGACGGGGTCATGCCTTCCTATTGCCACCGCAGCATTGTAGCCACCGGCCGCTGATCGGTGGGGAAACTGAGGCCCAAATGGGGGAGGTGACCATCGGGGGCCTCACAGCTGACAAGGCAGAACCAGGATTTGAACCGGGGCCGTGAGATTCTGGAGACCAAGCTACTACCTTGGGGCTCTCCACTGGGCAGCGTTCTCCGACCAGCCCTCATTCTGGGCCTCAGTTTCCCCAACCCACCAGGACTAGGCTGGGCTGGCTGGGAGGGTGGGGAGACCCAGGGGTTGGCCAGCTCGGTGCCCACAGTTACCTGAGGTCCTTGGAGACTGTTTGGTGGCCAGAAAGCCATCGATGGGGGTCCCAGGCAGCAGCCTGGCGGGGGGGAGGTGGGTACAAACCCCGACACGCAGACGGCCGGCCGGTGCTGGTGCGCATGCGTGGGCTGTGGGTGCGCCTACGGATACATGTGGACACACAGAAGCTGTCCTGTGCCCCGGGTGTCAGGCCCGTGGACGTCCGTGGGGACCCACACGCCTGCGGACACTTGTAGTTGTGGGGCTGGCAGGATGAAAGTGGAGCCAGGAAGGAGAGCGGACCTGGATCCGAGCTCTGGCGCTGACACTTCACGCATGCGCTTACAACAAGCCATTATTGAGCACCCAGGGTGTGCCGCACGCTGCGGGGACACCATGCGGACCCACAGGTACCACGATTGCCATCACCGGGCTCGCCGTCCAGGGGGGCTGACGGGCTCCGGACCGGCTGGTGGGTGGGCGGCCAGGTATCCAGGCATGAAGTTCGTTGTGTAAACTCATAAATCCCTGTGAGATCTGAGTCCATGCAGGCTCCGCTTGGGCAGGTCTGGGTGAGGCCCCAGGACTCTGAATTTCTAAAAGAAAAAAAAAATTTTAATTTATTTTTGAGAGAGAGAGACAGAGCGTGAGTGGGGGAGGAGCAGAGAGAGGGGGAGACCCAGAATCTGAAGGAGGCTCCAGGCTCGGAGCTTTCAGCCCAGAGCCCAGCGTGGAGCTGGAACTCAGGAAGCCGGAGGTCATGACCTGAGCCGCCCAGGCGCCCCCCACTCCCCACCCCTTTCTGTATTTTTAAGGGCGTCTAAGTGAGCCTGACGCTGTAGGTCTGAGGACCACATTCGGGGTGGCAAACGGTCTAAATCGGACCTTTTGGGAGTGTGATACTAGGTAGGCAGGGGAGCAGGGGTGCATGGAAAGGGTAGAGAGGCTGTTAGGGTTAAAGGAGGTGGGGGCGGGTGAGGGCTGTGGGCCGAGGGGGGAGGCGGGACCTGACTGCGGTGCTCACGGGCGCCCTCTGGTGGCCGCCGCGGGGAGGACGGCGGGGGCGAGGGCGGGAGCCTGAGGACCGGGGTGTAGGGGACCGCGCGGGTCCCGGCGGTAGACGCTGGGGGCCGGCCAGGAGCGGTCTGGGAAGGGCAGGGGTGAGCCATCTGATCAATGTAAAGGCTGAGCCCACAGGACCCGCAGGCGTCGGGCGTGAGGGCGAGGGACGGAGGCTGGGGGCGGGGGCGTGGGGGAGCTGGGGGCGGGGTCGCAGGCGGAGGCCGGGATGACGGCAGGGGTGAGGCTCCAGCGGGGGACTGGGGAGCACCGGCTGTCAGTCAGCAGATCGACCTGATTTATATGTTCAGCACCAAAAATCCAGACAGGTTTTATGTTTTTATCTGTTGTTTGGAACTTACCAGCTGACCTTAAAAATTTTATTCGTCTATGTTAAAAAAAGGTTTTTTTTAATGTTTGTTTATTTTTGAGAGACAGAGAGCAGGGGAGAGGCAGAGAGAGAGGGAGACACAGAATCTGAAGCAGCTCCAGGCTCCGAGCTGTCTGCACAGAGCCCGACGCGGGGCTCGAACCCAGGAACCGCGAGATCATGACCTGAGCTGAAGCCGGACGCCCAACCGACTGAGCCCCCCAGGCGCCCCCGACCTTAAGATTTATACCAAAGTGCCGGGGGTGCAGGTTGGGGAGCATAGCCCAGGCGCTGCCTTGACCTGAAGAAGGGCCGGGCGGGAGAAGTTTCCAGAAGGAAACTGGGACCTATGTCAAAGCCTTAGTAACTAATGTGGCGCGGAGCGGGGAAGACAGGAAGATGTCCGGACGGTGGGCGGGAGAAGTGGAGTAGCGACGCTAGACGGACTTCTCCGTCCGCCGCAATCTTCCGGTCTGTACAATGGGACCGGGCACCCAGAGCTGCACGAGGCGGGGCGCACGTGCTGGCCATGCCCCGCACCCCCGTGCCCCATCTGGCGCTGCTGGTGGCTCCGGGTGGCCAGGTGCTGGGGCAGGTGCTGGGGCTTCAGCCGGGCAGCCGGGCGCCGAGTGACTGCTGGCAGAGGCGCTTCGAGTTTCATGGAGGGAAGCAGGTGGTCTGGGGGGATCCGGGGAGGTGCAGAGGCCTCCGGTAACCCCGGGTCAGGGGTAAACTGAGGCCAACTGCAGGGGGCTAGCCCCAGAGTAGCCCAGACTTCCCCAAAAGAGCCTGTGGGTTTCAGTCTTGCATTATAATCAAAATAATTAAGTTTGACTGAACAGGTTTCAGCTCAGCTCCCTGCTTCCATTTGGGCAAATGCACCTCAGTTTCCCCATCTGTATAAGGGGCATATTAACACTGTGTGGAGTATATGAGTTAATTTAAGTTTTTACAATGCCTGGCATAGCGTCAGTGCTTGGCGTTTGCTACCTTTATTTATATACGTTTTACTTAAAAAAATTTTTAACATTTATTCATTTTTGAAAGACAGAAACAGAGCGTGAGTTGGGGAAGGGCAGAGAGAGAAGGAGACACAGAATCAGAAATCGGCTCCAGGGTCCGAGCTGTCAGCACAGAGCCCGATGCGGGGCTCGAACCCCCGAACAATGAGATCTGACCTGAGCCGAAGCCGAGCACTCAACCGCCGGAGCCCCCCAGGCGCCTAATGTTATTCTGATGAGTCAGGACCGCAATGCACAGGGCATCAGCTCATACCCATTGGGATGGCAACTAGCAAAAAACAGAAACTGACGAACATTAGCCAGGCGTCCATGTGGAGGCCTTGGACCCGGCGTGGGCTCCCGGTGGGAACGTGAGCTGGGGCAGCGCGGCAGCGAACAGGCCAGCGGCTCCTGGAAGAAGTTACATGTAGGATCACCACGTGACCCAGCAACCTCTCCTCGGTGCGCGCCCACAGGAGTTGAAAGCATCTCAAAGAGAGGGTGGGAGCACACGTGTCCCTCGACGGGTAGATGGATAAATAAAATGTGGTCCATCCACACGCTGGGATGTCACCCAGCCCCAGGAAGGAAGGACGTCCTGCCACCTGCCACGATGTGGATGGACCTGGAGGACACTGTGTGCAGTGACAGAAGCCAGACACAGAAGGACACGTCCTGCTGACCTCACTCACAGGGGTCCCTAGAGGCGTCCCTTCCACAGAGACAGAGAGTAGATGGTGGGAGCCGGGGGTGGGGCGGGGGGCAGGGAGACCGCCCTTCATGGGGACAGAGTCTCAGTCTGGGGAGATGGAAGGTTCTAGAGATGGATAGTGGGGCCAGCTGCACAACAGTGTGAATGTGCTTAACTGAGATGTATACTTAAAAATGGTTGGGGCACCTGGATGGCTCAGTCGGTTAAGTGGCAGATTTACGTGCGGGTCATGATCTTGTGGTTCATGAGTTCAAGCCCCGCATCAGGCTCTGTGCTGATGGCTCCGGGCCTGGAGCTGCTTCCGATTCTGTGTCTCCCTCTCTCTCTGCCCCTCCCCTGCTCATACTGTCTCTCTCTCTCTCAAAAATAAATAAAACATTTTTAATGGTTTAAGATGGTAAAGTTAGGGGCGCCTGGGTGGCTCAGTTGGTTGAGTGAGCGGCTTCCACTCAGGTCATGATCTCGCGGTTCGTGGGTTCGAGCCCCGCGTCGGGCTCTGTGCTGACAGCTCAGAACCTGGAGCCTGCTTCAGGTCTCTCTCTGCCCCTCCTCTGCTCATGCTCTGTCTTTATCTCTCAATAATAAATAAACGTTGAAAAAATTTTTAAAAATAAGATGGTAAACATATATATTTAGCACGATGTCAAGAGAAAAATGTTTTAAGAGAGAAACACAAAAGGCCACCTGACCCGGGCAGGTGTTGGGGAGGGGGCTGGGGGTCCGGCAGCAGGAGGGCGCATCAGGCAAGCGCAGGCTGCTCTGCGCTGGCTGGGGCCTAGATCGGGGTCACTGAGAGCCACGGGAGGCTGCGGAGCAGGGGAGGAGCCAGGGAAGGAAGCTCCGAAGGAAGCAGAACCATGTCCCACGAACACGTGGAATGGGGGCGTCCGGCTGAGTCACAAATCCCGGAAGCCCAGGGTCACGGAGAGGAAGCTGTGCTGGTCCACGCAAGGCCTTCCTGTTTTTTTGGCCCCAAATCCTCGGAGGCAGGGACTCCGGGGCCGAAGCTCCCACACCACCTTCACCTCCGGGGGGTTCAGAATCCTGGAGCTCTGAGGCCAGGACAGGATGCAGAGATGTCCCTGCTGCTTGGACGGGGAAACTGAGGCACGGGGCTTGCCGGAAGGACGAGGCTGCAGGTTTCTTACTCAGGACCTCTGGACCGCACCCCTGCGGGTAGGGGTGTGAAGGGCTGGGTTCCAGAGGATGAGTTCTGCTCACTTCCCTCAATGATCATTACCCCGGGGGAGTCTACACTCTACCCTCAGAGAAAGTTCTGCAAATGATCTTCAACGGGAGTGGGCGGCAAGCTTCCGTGAGTGGTAGTGAGGTGCCTGTCACAGAGGTATTCCAGCAGAGGCCAGAAAGGCTGGACTTGGGAAGGAAGTCAGACTTACCGGGGCCTCTGAGGTCCCCGGCCAGCTGGAATCTTCTGTGCTTTCAAAGTATTGGCGATTCCCAGATTGTAGTTTGTAAAATTCCAAGAGACTTTGAGGGTGGTTTTTTTTTTTTTTGAGCCTTTCATTTTACGAATGTTATGTTTTAATTCTAAGAATTCTTGAATATATGTTTTGGGATTGAGCAGTTTAAATACGTGTTTTGAAGTGTTGTGTCTATCATTATCACGATTATTCGGTTTTTTACAATGGTTTTAAACCCTTTCATTTAAAAGTTATTTAAAGACTGTCAGTAAGTTGTTTGAAACCGTTTCCTGAGCTTTCACTACGATGTGGCCTGAAAGTTGTTCTGATACTTAAGTAAGTGAGGGCATTACTGTTACTGCCCTCATTCTGGCGAGTTTTTACTATTGTGGCGATGGCGAGGTTTTTTTTTGGTAGTTGAAGGTCCGGGACGCTGCGGCTCGTGTGCGCCATCTCTCGGCGGAGGGCGGGAGTGCAGGTCGCGCCGCTCACCGCCAGGCCCTTCGCTCTCAGGTGTCACTTCTCGTCGCCGGACCTCGCCATGCGGACCCCGCGAGCGCCCCCTCCTCGCCCGGCCCCACTGCTCCTACTGCTGCTCCTGGGGGAAGCTAACGGGCTCTTCCCGGAGGAGCCGCCGCCGCTCAGCGTGGCCCCCAGGGACTGTGAGTGGGGGTCCCAGGGGAGGGGGGGCGTCCCAGGGGAGGGGGAGGCCCGCAGGAGGGTCTTGCTTCCCAGCCGGGTCCGCTACTCACCTCCCGCAGGGCCTCACCGGGCCAGGCTCACCCCGGCCCTGGGTCACACCCCTCCCCAACCCCTCCCCCAGACCTGAACCACTACCCCGTGTTCGTGGGCAGCGGGCCAGGACGCCTGACCCCAGCAGAGGGTACTGACGACCTCAACATCCAGCGGGTCCTGCGTGTCAACAGGACGCTGTTCATCGGGGACAGGTACGAGGGACCGTCGGGCAGAGTGTGCAGGGCGAGGTGTGGGGAGCAGGTGGTGGCATTTTGGGGAGGTTTGCGTGATGGGGTATGTTGTTGACTAAGTACAAATGTGCGTCCTCGGGCTGTGATTTTATGGGGTGCTGACTCAACTCTGGTTGCGGTTACAGCGCGGTTTGCAGGCGGGGACAGTTCTTTGGTCAGAATTCACTGGGCTTCTACAGGGGGTGCTGACGTGGAGCACCAGGACTTCTCTGAGAAGGTGGCATTTGAGTTGAGACCTGAGTGGGGTTCCCAGCCTTGGGGACATCTCTGGGGAGAGGGAGAAATCTGGGCAGTGAGCACAGTCTGTGCAAAGGCCCTGGGGCAGGATCCAGCCTGGTGTGTTGGAGGAACACTGAGGAGGCCCAGATGGGTGGAGGAGAGTGAGCAAGGGCAGAGAGTGAGGAGGGAGGGGCAGGGAGGGGACAGAGTAAGAAAGGAGCCCTGGAGGGCTGTGGGCAGAGGAAGGCGGGCCCTGCCTCAGGTGCCCACGGACGCCCTCTGCTGGTGGCCGAGGGGAAGACAGACGGAAGGCGGGAGCAAGGCCACCAAGTCAAGGCGACTGGGCTGGTTCCCGGTCGACTAGGGTGGTGGCCGTGGAGGGCATGAGAAGTGGGTAAATTCTTGATAGACATTAAGGGCAGAGCAGATAGTATTGGCTGATGTGTGTTGAGGGTGACTCCTAAGTTGTGGCCTTCGTCCCTGGAAGGACAGAGGGCCTTAGCCCAGATGAGGGACAGGGCAGGAGCAGGTGTGGGGGACAGTCAGGTTGCGGCATGGCTGAGCTGAGTGTGAGATGCCTGCAGTGCCCCCCCCCCCCCCCCGCATAGAGACCTCCAGGATGAGCCACGCCCCGAGCCTGGAGCTCAGGGGTCAGGAGGGGCTCGCGGTGGAGACAAGGCTGTGGGCCTTCTGGGGCTGAGACAGGATTCCGGTTTCAAGAGCGGCTGAGGCTGCTCTTCACACCAAGGGAGGGGTGGGAGACAGAGGGGGCGAGGCCCTAGCCTCCACACCGGGGGAGGGGTGGGAGATGGAGAGGGCCAGAGAGATGGGAGGGAAGCAGGGTCCCTGAGGCGCTCCCAGGAGAAGGGGGGCCGGGGCCAGTCAGACACTGCGGGCCAGGGCGAGGAATGGAGACCACGTGACTCCTGGACCTCACAGGAGGTTGCCAGTGACCTTGACCAGGGCAGTTTCTGCGGCATGGGGGGAGGGGAAGATCCTAGAGGAGAATGAGAGGTGCTGATGAAAGGGCTTTGCACAGTTCATCACGTTGGGTGTAGCCCCCTAAGGCCGAGGGGTGTGTAAGCGTGAGGTGCCGTGTGTCAAGGTATATGGGGTGTGCCAGAACCTGTGGGTCACTTTAGGGGACGAGGAGGCGTGTGGTGCCAGGCGCAAGCACGCGAGGGTATGTTCAGTGTTGCGGTCGCTCGTGGCCGAGGCTCTGGCACAGCCCTGCGTGCTCCGAGTTGGACACAACTTCTGCCGCAGGGAGCACGGAGAGTGGGGGCGGGGGCCGGAGGCTCCCTTGCTCACAAACTATGCCTCCTCCCCCCAGGGACAACCTGTACCGGGTGGAGCTGGAGCCCTCCACCACCACGGAGCTGCGGTACCAGCGGGTGAGGAGGGGTGGGGGCCGCCCTTGAGGCTTCTGCGGGGGCAGGAGCACCTGACACGGTGCTGGGGACCAAGAACTGAGCGCGCTCCGGCGGGGGTTCCTGGGGCCGCGGGGATCCCGCTCCCTCACTTCTCCCTGTGCCCTCAGAAACTGACCTGGCGCTCCAACCCCAGTGACATCAACGTGTGTCGGATGAAGGGCAAGCAGGAGGTGAGGAGACCCTGGCCACGCCTCCAGCCGCTCCCGGATCCCGCCCAGCCTCGGGCAAATCTTCCTCTGCGCTCATCCCGTGCCTGCACCCCAGTGTTGCCACGGCTACGCCCAGGGCCTGGCCACGCCCCCGAATGGTCCTCAGTCCTGGCCACGCCCACACCCGCCCCGCCCTCCACGGTCCTAGATCGGTTCTGCCCTGCCCCGCTCCTGCGTTGGGCACGCCCACACCCCGGCCCCGCCCCGCAACGCTCAGACCGGCTGTGCCCTGGCCGCGCCCCGGACTCGACACGCCCACCGCCTTGGCCACGCCCACCACGGCTTCTCTCTTCCCGTCCCGTCCCAGGGCGAGTGTCGGAATTTTGTAAAGGTGCTGCTACTTCGCGACGAATCCACGCTCTTCGTGTGCGGTTCCAATGCCTTCAACCCCGTGTGCGCCAACTACAGCGTGAGTCTCCGCCCCTCGAAGCCCCGCCTGCCCCACGCCCGACCTCCTGGGCTTCGCTCACCTGCCCGCCCCTGGCCATAGCCTTTCCCCAGGCCACACCACCTCCTCGGGAAGCCCTGCTGGATGTGCCCTCCTGGGCCCTCCCCGGGAGCTCCAGAGGAGGCTTCCAAAGGAGGTCAGGGAAGCCATCGCTACTTAAGCTACAAGCCAGTTATACAGGATTAACTAGGATTGACTCTTAGACCCGTTCACAGATCAGTAAACTAAGCCCTAGAGAGGCTAAGTGAGCAACTCACACAGCACCAGGGTAGAGCCAGGATTCCCCCGGGGGTGGGGCTGCCAGGTGTGGCCGGGAGCTCTGTTACTCAGGCCCTGTCCCCCTGCAGATGGACACACTGCAGCCCCTCGGGGACAATATCAGCGGCATGGCCCGTTGCCCATACGATCCGAAACATGCCAACGTTGCCCTCTTCTCTGGTGAGTGTCCCCCAACTCTGATCATCTGATGGGACCCCAGCCCTGAGCGCCATGTGGCATTTTCCACTCTTGGAGTTGGGTTGTTATGTGCATGGCTGGGAGGCTGTCTGTCCAGCTGTGAAGCAGGTGGGCTCTGCCACGGTCAGGGCTCAGCTGGGGGGTTGGAGATCAGCCAGGAGCTCCCTTGGGCTCTGGACTCAGTCTTGGAAGATCAGTGTTGACCCATGCCACCCTTGGCCTCTGCGATCTGATTTCTCACCGGCTTCCCCCCACTCCCGCCCATCCAGAAGGGATGCTCTTCACAGCCACCGTCACCGACTTCCTCGCCATCGACGCTGTCATCTACCGCAGCCTGGGAGACCGGCCCACTCTGCGGACAGTGAAACACGACTCCAAGTGGTTCAAGGGTGAGGCATGCACTCATCAGATCCCCCCACCAGAATAAGAGTCCCGGCGGAGACAGGGAGGGGCCTCCTATTTCAGCTTTGCAACTTACTGACCTCTTTGAGGACAAAGCTAGAGGAAAGATTTCAGTTGGATCTAAAGTAGGACTTGCTGGAAATGGATGGCTTAGAAGCCTGAAGTAGAATTACAAGAGGGGGAGAGCAGGAGCTTAGCTCTTCAACACATTAGGGAGGAAGGTGACAAAAATAGTAGACGTTGCTGTTTGTGGATGGTAGACACAGTGATTTTAGGATTCTGACACCCACCCACCCCAAAAAATCTTTGAGTCTATTTAATTTTGCCTGGGTGATCAGCCACTGTCCCCCCTTCACTATAAAAGCAGCCCCAGGAACACCATTTCTCACATCAGGGGCCGGGTTCTGACCCCTCCTCTCCTACAGAGCCCTACTTTGTCCATGCGGTGGAGTGGGGCAGCCACATCTACTTCTTCTTCCGGGAGATCGCGATGGAGTTCAACTATCTGGAGAAGGTAAGATCTACCCTCCCCCCCCCACCCTCCCACTCACAGCCCCTGGCAGCAGGGCATGGAGCTGAGAGGCTCTGGTCATGGGAAGGAGGGAGCAGAGGTGGGTCTGTGAATCTCCACCGAGGGCAAGAGGGTCCCCCTCCACCTCCGGCCCTTGAGACCCTCCGCGCCATCCGGGAGCGGCTCCTGAGGCTGGAGGACATTGACGGCGTGGCTTTGGTGCACACAGCCCCGGGCGAGGTTCCTGGCTTTGAAGGTGGGGGACACTTCTGGCTTCCAGTCCTGCTGCTGCTGCTACTTGCCTGTCCACCCCCCACCCCCCAGCCCCTCATCCACCCTTACCGCGGTCCGTCCCTCCGCCCACTCGCCCACTCGCTATCACCCGTTCTCCCGTCTGCGCATCTACCCTGTCTTCTGCTCCTTTCCTTGCTCACCCCTTCATCTACCCGTCCACTCACTCACATACCTACCTGTCCGCACCGTTCAGCCTTCTGTCCACCCGTCCGTCCACTCATTCATCTTCCCGGGGAGCTGCTCACCCGGCGAGCTCTCATTATGTCCTTTTTCTTTTTTTTTTTAATGTTTTATGTTTTTTTAATTTATTTTTGAGAGACAGAGAGAGCATAAGCAGGGGAGGGTCAGACAGAGAGGGAGGTACAGAATCTGAAGCAGCTCCAGGCTCCGAGCTGTCCGCACAGAGCCCGACGCGGGGCTCGAACCCGCAAACCGTGAGATCATGACCTGAGCCGAAGTCAGATGCTCAACCGATTGAGCCCCCAGGCGCCCCTCATTATGCCCTTTTTCATCTGCCCATCCACCTGCTCCTCCACACAACTACCCACCCAGCCACCCAGCCATGCACCCTCCCATCTGCATCTCTACCCATCTGGCCATTCATCCATACACACATCCTTCTTCCCACCCATCCACCCATCCACCCATCATCGCCTTCATTATTTTTTTTTCCCTATCCATCATTATCTCCTTCACATTCATCCATCTGTCCATCCGTCCATCCATCCATCCACTGATCCCTCCACCCACCCGTCTGTCCCATCCCTCAGTCCACCCCGGCAGCCAGACAGTTGGGTGCCAACCTTCCGTTAACCACCAGGGTGACCTTGGGCCGCTCATGCCTTTCTCTGGTCCTCAGTTTCCCCATCTGTCTGAGGGGATACGGGGCCCCTCCTCTGTAGAGTTTGGGAGGAACGTAGGGGATGATGAGAATAAAGTCCCTGGGTCATAGTGAGCAATCCGTAAACAGAAGAGATTAAGCTGATGGTCGTCACGGGCGCAGTGGTCATTGCCGAGGGACTGTGGTGCTCGCAGGAGGGTGGTGGCTGTCCGGGAGCCCTCGGGGACCCACTCCTCCATCGCGGCCTGGGTGACGGTGGCGCGGCCCGCGGGAGGGCCTTCTGGGACACTGGGCTCAGGGCCCCGTCTGTGTGCCGCTGCACCAGGTGGTCGTGTCGCGCGTGGCCCGGGTGTGCAAGAATGACGTGGGAGGCTCCCCTCGCGTGCTGGAGAAGCAGTGGACGTCCTTCCTGAAGGCGCGGCTCAACTGCTCTGTGCCCGGCGACTCCCACTTCTACTTCAACGTGCTGCAGGCCGTCACGGGCGTGGTCAGCCTGGAGGGCCGACCCGTGGTCCTGGCTGTTTTCTCCACCCCCAGCAACAGGTCAGAGGACCCCGATGGGAGCAAGCTGGGGCGCTGGGTGGACGTGAGCGGAGAGGCCCCACGTTCATCATTTATTTCCCGGGTCCTGGGCTGGGCAAGACTGGACTCCCGAGAGGTGCCTGGCTGGAGTGGGAGAGAGCCAGATACTGACCCTCCGTGGCCCTTGGGTCAGAAGTGGGCAGATGGGCGATGTCCTCATCATCTGCCTTTACAAGAGGCGGGTCACAGAGGGCTTCCTGGAGGATGGGACATGGGAACTAGGCATCACTGGGTGTGAGATGGAGCGAGAGAGAAGAGCATTCCCAAGTTGGAGGATTAACATGTGCAAAGGCCCTGAGGTAGCAGTGAGTTCGGTGTGTTTCCACAATAGAAAGGAAGCCCCTGTGGCTGGAGAGGAGGGAGCCAGGGGGAGAGTGGAGGATAGGAGGGCAGAGAGGTGACGAGCCACTGGGCGAAGACTGGACTATATCCTGAGAGCTCTAGGGAGCCATGGGAGAGTGAGGAGCACAAGACAGACAAGGTCAGATTTGCATTTGTGGAAAGGCCCCTGGGGAGCGGTTTGGAAGGAGCCAAGAGTGGCATCTGGGGGACTGGACATCCAAGCAAATGACGGGGTGCGGGGGGGGGGGGGCTGGACACTGGTGGCCACAGAGGAGTCCTGCTCAGGAAGCAGAGTGACCGGGTTGGGTGGGCGGCATCTCCGGCCCAGGGGACTGGCCATGTGACAGCTTCACAGGGACAAAGCCTCTTCCGCACACTTGGCCAAGACACGGCCCTCCGTCGGGCTCACCAGTCGCTTTCCCTGAACTCCCCCAGCATCCCCGGCTCGGCCGTCTGTGCCTTCGACATGACGCAGGTGGCTGCTGTGTTTGAAGGCCGCTTCCGTGAGCAGAAGTCCCCTGAGTCCATCTGGACCCCTGTGCCGGAGGACCAGGTGCCGCGGCCTCGGTAAGGGCCTCTTTGATCCTGAAACAGGTGCCCGAGTAGGGTCCTGACCCTAGAACCCCAGGCTGGGACTCCAGGTGGTCATCTGTTGCTGAGCTCAGCTGTACCCATTATACAGATGTGGAAAACGGAGGCCGTTTGGGCCGGGCAGCGGGGCCCCCTGGCAAGTCGGAGCCCCTGGGTGGGGATGCCCAGTCCGCCCTGACCCTGCTTCCTCCCCGCCTAGCCCCGGGTGCTGTGCGGCCCCCGGCATGCAGTACAACGCCTCCAGCGCCTTCCCCGACGAGATCCTCAACTTCGTCAAGACCCACCCCCTGATGGATGAAGCGGTGCCCTCCCTGGGCCACGGGCCCTGGATCGTGCGGACTCTGATGCGGTCAGTCCCCACGCGTGGCCGGGCCCTGGTGGGGCCGGGGGAGGCGGGAGCCCAGCTTGGCGGTCTGTGTCTCCCCGGTAGGCGCCCGCACCCGCCGGGCCTGGCACGGGCAGCGCCTCGTCCTGTGCCCAGGGCACCTAACCCCGCGCACCCTGGCCCCAGGCACCGGCTGACACGAGTGGCCGTGGACGTGGGCGCCGGCCCCTGGGGCAACCACACCGTCGTCTTCCTGGGGTCCGAGGTGGGCACCGTCCTCAAGTTCCTTATCTGGCCCAACGCCAGCACCGCAGGCGCCACTGGGCCCAGTGTCTTCCTGGAGGAGTTCGAGACCTACAGGGCCGACAGGTGAAGGGCCGCAGAGGCGGGCCGGCGGGCTGGTGGGCCAAGGGGCGGGGTAGAGGCGGGCCGGGGGGGCGGGGCCGGGGGCGGGGCGCGCCCCGGAGTCTCTACCATCCTGCTCGCCCCTAGGTGTGGACGGTCCAGCAGCGGCGAGGCAGGGCGACGGCTGTTGAGCCTGGAGCTGGACACGGCCTCAGGTGGCCTGCTGGCAGCCTTCCCCCGCTGTGTGGTCCGCGTGCCGGTGGCCCGCTGCCAGCAGTACTCAGGGTGCATGAAGTGAGTGCCCCCTGGGGGCAGGCTGGGGGGGAAATGAGCGTGGGAAGCCGGGGAAAGTCAAATTCAAGTCCAGGGCCCAAGGGCCTCCTGGCTTTTTGAAGAATGAACCAGGCAGAGGATACAGCCTGTGCAAAGGCCCTGGGGCAGGATCTGGCCTTGTACGTTGGAAGAACAGCAAGGAAGCCAAACTGACTGGAGCAGAGTGAGCGAGGAGAAAAGAGGGAAGCAGGGAGGGCCGGGAGGGGACGGGGCAGGTGGCACAGGGTCTTGAGAGCCGTGGGGGAGACTTGCGCCTTCTGAGGGGGGAGCCCTGGAGGGCTGAGGAAGGTATGAGATCTGACTGACATCTTTAAGAGCAGCAGGAGCAGAAGCTGGGGGCCAGGGAGGCAGCGGTCTCCCTGCTTTTGGAGTTGGGGGCAAGAGCAGATGTGCGGGACTGACACAGCCGTGGTCTCAGGGCAAGCCCTCACCACCGAGGGACCCTCTCCGAGCCCGTGGCAGTAATGAGGCCACAGCACAGAGCCGACGCACAGGCTCTGGGGCTTGCCCGCCTCCACCCCACCGGCCACTTGGGCAGAAGTGAACTTTCCCGAGCCTGATCTACAAGGCTGGAGGGGGAGGAGGGGGAGGGGCACGGGGATAAGTAGCCTCTAGTGCCGATTTGTCCCAAGGACTCCTGGAATCGACACTAAGAGGTGCCTCGTAAGGGACCGTGGGTGACGGGTCACCGTCTGCTCTAGGAACTGTATTGGCAGTCAGGACCCCTACTGCGGGTGGGCCCCCGATGGCTCCTGCATCTTCCTCAGCCCTGGCACCAGGTACTGGGGGGCAGGGGGTGGGGGAGGGTGTCTGACCCGCCTGCCGGTCAGGCTCTGGGGGGGTTTCTGCTGACTGCGTCTCTTACCCTGTCCCTCAGAGGCACCTTTGAGCAGGATGTGTCCGGGGCCAGCACCTCAGGCTTAGGGGACTGTACAGGTGAGTGGCGTGGGGGGCGGGGAGGGGACGGGCTGGGGGCCGCCGGGGCTCCCGTGGTACCGGCTGATGCCCAGGCCCCGATGCGGGGTGCTGGCCTCCTTCGGGGCATTGGACCAACTGGGGTCTCACTTCCGCGGGGGGG
>NC_043711.1:2979721-2993028 GCF_006229205.1 Suricata suricatta | reverse complement strand
CAGGCCGGGCGAGCGTCCCCGCGGCCGCCACGCGCGGCCCGGCACGGACTTGGCCCACCTCCTCTCCTACGGGGGCACGGACAGGACTGCGCCCCCGGTGCCCTAGGCCGGGGCCCGACGCCTCGGCGGTGCCAGCCACGGGAACCAGGAGCGAGAGAGCCGGCCCCAGCTCCGTTGGGTGCTCAAGACCCCCGCCCGCCGCCCCGCCCGCGTGGGGAGGGGGCCCCTCGGCCACACGGAAGCACAACGAGCCCGGCCCCCCCGTCCGCCCCGCCCCGCCGGCACCCGGGGCCGCGGGACACTGAGGCGGTTTTGGGGGTGGGGGGGCGGGAGGAACGTGCTATGGATTTGAGGTTGACCTTCTGCGCGTGGATTTGGGTTTGTTTTCCAAGGGGCGTTTCTTTTGCAGATTTCTATCCAATTGCACAACTCCGGTCCTGGGGTGGCAGCCGGGCGTGGGAGAAGGGGGGAGGGCGGGGCGCTTGGAGGCGGCGGGATGGGGAGGGGCCGTATGTGCCACCCGAGCTCCCCACCCCCACCCCACCCCCCTCCCCCCAGGCCCCTCCTCAACCCAGGCTCCTGGCGTGTGTGGGTGTGTGTGCGCGTGTGCAAGGGGCCAGGACTGGGAGGGAGGTGTGTGTGCGTGTGTGCCCATGAGGGCTGCTGCCGGCGCGCGTGTGTGTGTGTCTGTGTCGGGGCGGGCCGCGCGTGCAGTGTATGTGTCCGTGTGCGAGGCGGTGGCCCCAGCCGCCCGGGATGTTGGTTGAGCCGGCGCGGGGCTTCCAGAAGGCCGGGGGGCCTCCGAGATGCCGGTTAGGAGTTTGAGGGGAGACAAGCAGGGGTTTCGGGCAGGGGGGGGGCCTGCCCAGAAGTCACACTGGCAGCAGCCGTCCAAAGGGCTTGGTGGTCTGGGGGCGGGGAAGGCGGGCGGGCCCCACTGTAAATACGGCCCCAGGGTGGTCAGAGGGTCCCATGCCACCCGTCCTCTCGTGACCTCCCCTTTGACCTCCAGCTGACCATGCATGCCAGCTGAGTGGCCGGCTGAGTCCTGGACCCTCTCTGGGGTTTGCCTCCCCCAGCCCCCTCCCCGTCAATAAAACTGTTTACAACCACCGGCCTGAAGGTTCTGGCTCTGCTCGGTCCCCCGGGGGTGGGCCACCGGCTTGCCTGGTGGGGGTCGGGGGCCCCTGGGCCCCTCCTGGCGCCAACCAGAATTCTGGGGAGCTGGGTGTGGGAACGGGGGCATCTTCCCCTGGATGGGGCCAGTTTCTGATTCATTCTTGCGCAAATACTGTGCACCTGCTGTATGCCGGGCACCGTTGGGGAACAAAGATCCCTGTCCTGGTGGAGTACGAGCCTAGTTGAGGACACCGGCAGTGCCCGTAAATTAGGGCTGGATTTGAAGGAGTGACGTGTGCAGTGGGGAAACGCCAGGTCATGTGCTAGGAAGGGGGTGACGGTGTGCGGCGCCGTGGGAGGTGCTCAAGGAGGGCCTGTCGAGGTGACACTTGAGGTGTGAGGAGTGAGATAGCAGGTGTGCGGCAGAGGAGCGGTGTGGGACGTGGGGACAAGCTTGGAGGAAGGGCGGGGCGGCAACACGGGGAGGGGCGGGGCCAGGAGCAGGTGCCCCTGAGGAGGCAGAGGAGGGCCAGGGCTCCGGGCAGGCAGGCCGCACTGCTGAGGAGCGTAAAAAAAAATTTTTTTATTGTGAAATCCACATACATCTACATGAATTCAAATGCACAGTTCAGGGGCGCCTGGGTGGCTCAGTCGGTTAAGCATCTGACTTTGGCTCAGGTCATGATCTCAAGGCCTGTGGGTTCGAGCCCAGCATCGGCTGCGTTCTGACAGCTCAGAGTCTGCAGCCTGCTTTGGATTCTGTCTCCCTCTCTCCCTGCCCCTTCCCTGTTTATTCTCTCTCTCTCTCTCTCTCTCTCTCTCTCTCTCAAAAATAAACATTAACATTTTTTGTTAAGCGCACAGTTCGGTGGCATGAACTCTGTTCACACTGTTGGGCGCCCATCCCCACCATCTGTCTCCAGAACTTTCGCATCTTTCCAAACTAAAACCCTATCTCTGTTAAACATTAACTCCCTACCCCCCTCCCCCCAGCCTGATGGAGTTTATTGTAAGTGGGACAGGGAGCCGTCTGTGGTGAGCTCTGATTGTACTTTAAAAGGTAGATCTCTGTGGCGTTTCGCCTTTACAGTTCACATCCCTTCCTTCCCGCCCACTTCCCATGAAGCGCCTACTGTGTGCTGGGCTCTGGGGATGGAGCAGTGGACAAGACAGATCTGGTTCCCCCTTGGCCCCGGGGAGACAGTCGGCGTAACACACAAACGCAACGCACCAGGATGACACCCCTGAGCTCCCTGTGAACCGCGTGTGTCTATTTCTTCAGCCTCACGGAGAGAGGTCTGGTGTACCACATGGTGTAAGACTCAGGTGTGCACCTCAGTGACTTGATGCACACCGATATCACGCCCTGATTACCACAGTAAGGTTAACACCTCCATTACTTCACGTACTTGTGTGTGTGTGTGCGCGTGCACGCACGCGTGCATGCATATCTATATGTATGATGGGAACATTTAAGATCTACTTGCCCACCGGGCGCCCTGGTGGCTCAGTCTGTTAAGCGTCCAACTCTTGATTTCAGCTCGGTCATGATCCCATGGTTGTGGGTTTGAACCCCTCACGGGGCTCTGCCCTGACGGCGCAGAGCCTACTTGGGATTCTCTCTCTCCTTCTCTCTGCCCTTCACCCACTCTCTCAAAATAAAGAAAAAATTTTTTAAAAGATCTCAGCAATTTTCTTTTTTTTACTTTTTTTAACGTTTATTTATTGAGACAGGACAGAGACAGAGCTTGAGGTGGGGAGGGGCAAAGAGAGACGGAGACACAGAATCTGAAGCAGGCTCCAGGCTCCGAGCCGTCAGCACAGAGCCTGACACGGGACTTGAACTCATGAACCGTGAGATCATGACCTGAGCTGAAGATGGATGCTAAACTGACTCAGCCACCCAGGCGCCCCTTCTTTTTGATCATAGCCATTCTGACAGGTGTCCGGTGGTATCTCATTGTGGTTTTGATTTGCGTTTCCCTGTGGATGCACGAGGCTAAGCACCTTTCAAGTACCTGTTGGCCAAAGATATGTCTTCCTTGGGAAACTGTTATTCAGGTCCTTTGCCTCTTATGTGCATATCTGTTTCGGTGCGTCCATCTCAACGGGTCTGTTAGAATATCCTGCCTTGTCTGTGTCTCTGTGTTGTGCCTGTGTCTGTGTATTCACGAGGATATTCGCCCGTCTTTCTCTATGCCTGTCACGGTCAGCTTGCACATGCGTCTCTGAACTTCTGTGCTCACAAGACAGAACTCATATTTGTTCCCATGGCTCGACAGAGACTAAACTCTTCAGAGATTGGGCTGGGAAGAGACTGGGCCATGGCCCGGCGTGACAGAAGCCCTGGGTGCGTTTAAAGTTAACCCAACAAAATGAAAGTGTTGCATAGCCAAACCTGTGAGATGCAGCCAAAGCAGTTCTCCAAGGGAAATTCGTAGCTTCCGGATGCCTTTCCTAGGGAAAGAGGGGGACCCAAAACAAACAGCACAAAGAACAGAAGGGGCCCTTGGAGACTGAGTTCCACTTCACAGATGTGGAAACTGAGGCCAAGAAAGGTTAAACTGCTCGCCGAAGATCACAAAACGAAGCAGTTTCTTTAGAGCTGGGAGCTAGAGCATGGTCTAGTCCCTCCCAGGCCCTTGTTCAAAGACTGTGGAGACTTTGGGCATCACTGACTTTTGAATTCTATTTTTTAAAAATTATTTCACTTGGGGGTGCCTGAGGGGCTCAGTCCGTTAAACATCTCTTAATTTCGACTCAGGTCAAGATCTCATCGTTGTGGGATTGAGCCCCAAGTCAGTCTCTGTGATAAGCGTGGGGCCTACTTGGGACTCTCTCTCTGTCTCTCTCTCTGCCCCTTACTCCTGCTTGCACTCTGTCTCTTGCTATTAAAAAAAAAAACACACCACAGAGGTTATTGCACTAAAAAAAAGTCAAGAACAAAATGTTATGAATTCAAGGTGAGTACTCTTTGTTTCCTCCCACTGAGCTTCCTGGTTCCTCAAATTTATCGCAGAGTCTCTCTTGCTTAAAGAGCTGTCCCTACCCCCCACGCCCCCAGGAATGGAGCCTTGCAACCTTGACCCTGGATTCCTGGATTGGGGGAAGTGAGGAGTGAGCCCCAGAGACTCTGGGGTACTGACTCCCCAAAAGCAGGAATCAGGGGGATGAAAAACCAGGTAGAAGAAGGCAGAGAAGGGGGCAGGCAGCTCCCCTGCTGGGCTCCCAGTGCCAGGAAGCAATTCTGCACTCCTGACCGCTCCCCTCCCCCTGCCTGGCTCAGGTCCAGCCGCTAACGGGAACAGAATGTGGGTGAGGACTTCCCTGTGGCGGGTGGCCCTGCCCCCAGTCCCGTAGGTATAAGGCTCCCTCGCCACGTGGAAGAGAGAGGCCATCATGTCTTCTTGGAGGTCAGAGCAAAAGCTCAGGTGAGTCCCCCCACCCCTTTGGAGCCCTGGGTTGCCCGCGAGCACTTGGGAGCAAGATGGACCTGGACTTAACTTTGTTTGGCCAGGGCTGAGCAGAAAGAGGAAGATTCCAGAGGGGAAATCTTGGGAAAGTTAGAGAAGAGAAAGCTTCAGGGAAAAAGGAGCATCGAAGCTGGGGCTTTGCAGGACAAGTAGGAGTTCGCTGCCTCTGGCTTCAAAATAGGGAGCCAGGGAGATAAGAAATGACCCAGAAAACAAGCTAGAACAGAAGGAATTAGCAAATTTGACTAAATAATTAACAACCCCTTGGGGCTAGGCTGGCAATGGGGAGGGGTGACATTTATGGGTCAGACTGGGAAACTCAGTTTTCAGAGAGTTCACTTCTCTCTGGAACCACAGGTACCCCTCTGGCAGCTGTTGGGGGTGAGGGTGCAAGCCAGGAGAAGAGCAGGACAAGACTGCGCTAGTCCCGGGGACCAGTGAGGTGGCACGGTCCCTGGGGTGTGGAAGTAGACTCAGGAACCAGGCGGCTGATTCCAGGGACGTTTTCACCAAGCTGGGTGTATCTTCTGTCCTTGTCTGCAGCCCCGGAGGCCTGAGCTCCCAGCTTTCCAGAACGCTGTTCCTGCTGCTGCTATCTATGGCCTCAGCCCAGGAGGTCACCCCCAAACCCACCTCGTGCTTGGTGTCCCATTCCGTTAACGGCAGCTCCATCTCCTGCCACCCCCCAGCCCGAATCCCCCGCCGCTTCCCAGCTGACACCGCTTACCTGGCGGTGGAGTTCTTCAACCTCACGCAGCTGCCGGACGACACCCTCCAGGGCCTCGCTCGCCTCCAGGAGCTGCACCTCTCCAGCAACCAGCTGGGCAGCCTCCCGCCCGAGTTCCTGGTGCCTGTGCCTCGGCTGGAGGTGCTGGACTTGACCCGCAACGCCCTGACCCGCCTGCCCCCTGGCCTCTTCGCGGCCTTGGCTGCTCTCCACACCCTGGTGCTGAAGGAGAACCGGCTGGAGGGCCTGGAGCCCTCGTGGCTGCAGGGTCTGAAAGCCCTAGAGCATCTGGACCTGTCTGACAACCGCCTCCAGACCCTGCCCCCGGGGCTGCTGGCCAACGTCACCTCCCTGCGCGTTCTCGACCTCAGCAATAACCAGCTGAAGGCTTTGCCCCCAGACCTTCTGAAAGGCCCCCTGCGGTTGGAAAGGCTGCATCTGGAAGGCAACAGACTGCAGGTGCTCGGAGAGGGGCTCCTGGCCCCCCAGCCGGACCTTCGCTACCTTTTCCTGAATGACAACAAGCTGGCCACCGTGGAGGCCGGCGCCTTCCAGGGGCTGCGGCAGCTGGACATGCTGGACCTCTCCAACAACTTGCTGACCGGTGTGCCCAAGGGGCTCTGGGCGGCCCTGGGGCGGCCCGCCTGGGACATGGAGGACGGCTTCGACATCTCTGGAAACCCCTGGGTCTGTGACGGGGACCTGGAAGACCTCTGTGGGTGGCTTGAGGCCAACAAAGACAAGATGTTCTCTCAGAACGCGACGCGCTGCGCTGGGCCCGAAGCCTTTAAGGGCCAGATGCTCCTGGCAGCGGCCGAGGCCCACTGAGCCTGGCCTGGGAGCCCACGGCCTACGACCTAGCAGAGAACTCCCCTTCAGCTCTCCAGAGCTGCCAGGTGGGCCCGCTGGCCCGAGCCGCCCCAAACATACCTCGGGCTCTCTGGCCTCCTCGGACCCTCTTCCAAGAAAGCCTTTCCCTGTTTTCCAGATCCCTGGGTCTCCAGGAGCCCTCAGCCTGCTCGGCCTCCCTCTGGCCCAGCCCTGGCCACACTGGGGTTGTCTGTGTCTGGCTCTGTCTCCCCTGCTGTGAGGGGCTCTCCGAACGCAGGGCCTGGGGCCTGGTTGCCTTGTGGCCAGCATCACCCAGCTTGGGGTCAGAACTGGGGGGTTAATAAATAACTGTGAAAGGAATTGGGCGAACTAGAATTCACTGTGCTCCAAATATCCCCCAAGTTGATTTCCTGGGTCTTATGGAGGAAGGAGAAGGGCCTGGGGGCGCAGGACCTGAGCTTCCAAAGGGATTGCAGTTGGGATCTGATGGCCTGTGGCTTCTCCCCCCCCAGGATTTAACTGCAAATAAAACCCTGACCGCTGCCCAGAGTGTCATTTTACCGGCGGATTCCTGCCACAGCTTGTGTCCTGGGGAAGGTTTAAATTAAACCAGATTGCTTCAGGGCTCCAAACAGTTCATCATGCTGGCCGCTGACAACCCAGGGGGAGAGCCACCCAGGGCAGGCTGGGTGGAGCTGAAGGCTGTGTGCTCCCAACTGGAGGGAACCTTGAGCCACCTCCTGACACAGTGCTGGAGCCCCCGAGTCAGATTTGGGGGACCCCTGAGTGTTTGGGGCATGCCCAGTCCCTGGAAGGATGGTCGTTGGCAATCATTCCAGGCATGATTAGGAAAACCAGGGAGGGGCCTGGAGTCTGCCGGAGAGGGGTTTGAATCGGATCCCTCAGTTCGCTCATCTGTATAATGAGGACCCAAGGGAATGGGCCGGCCTGAATCTTGGCTGAGTTCAATGACAGATTTTTCTAAATAAAAACACCCTGAAGACTTGCCCAAGGTCACTCTTCGGTGAGGTGGTGGGGGCTGTGATCATCCTCCACTGTCTTCGTGGCAACGGCAGGGTGACAGGTGGCCAAACCTGGCCAACAGAAGTAGTCCAATCCTGGGACATCCAGCGTCCCCAAGTTACTATGACAACCGCTGAGCGCACCGGGAACCCCAGAGAAGCACGGGGAGGTGGGGAGGTGGGCTGAGTGGGTTGGAGCCCCGCCCCCGGGGCCCGCCTCCGCACGGCCTTTCCCCATTGGTTAGTACCCAAAGGCCCCGCCCCCCGAGAGGCTATAAGGCGGGCGGGCCCGGCGGTGGGCGGAGCTTGGGCCCCAGAGTCTGGGGTCGGCCGCTACGCTCGGGGGCTCTAGCTGCGCGCGCCCGGGTGAGTGCCGCGTGGAGGGCGACCCGGAGACCCCCGCAGGTTCGGGGCTCCCGATCGGGTGGGCGGGAGCGGATCCAGCGGCGGGAGAGGGCAGGGGGTGAAGGGCTGGAGCAGGTGGCTGAGACCCTTGGCCCAGTTGGCTCAAGTTCAGGACCCAGTTGGGCGGCCACCAGGGCTCTGAGGCCACAACGAGGGGAGAAGGGAAGAACCTCGGGCGAGGAGACTCGGGTCCGACTCCCCACTCTGAGCCTGCTTGGATGAGTGGTGGTGGAAACAGCATGGACCTCCCCTCCAGGTGCCTCAGTTTCCCTGTAGTCTGTAGGTTTATTGGGAATCCGAAGTTAGCACCTCCACTGCTGCAGGGGCTGGTGGTGCAGTTCTGGGGGGCGCGTGGTGAGGGTGAGTTGGGGGGTGCCCGGAAGCAAGAGGGACCTCTTCTCCTTTGCAGAAGAGGAAAGAGCTCAGAGAGGTGAAGGCACTTGCCCAAAGTCACGCAGCAGGTAATGGCAGGATTTGAACCCAAGTCTTTCTGTTTCCAGAGCCCATGCTTTGAACCCTTATGTGCCCACCTTGCCGGAGGCCCTCCGCCCTCCGGGTGCACCCAGTGGGTGCAGACCCCGTGCATGAATTGTCTGTGTCCCTCATGACGCTGTGCGGTAGGGTGCAATCACAACTCTGTTTTGAGGAAACTGAGGCCCGAAGAGGGAACAACACTTGGCCAGCGGGACAGAGCCCAAGGCCTGGGCAGGGGTGTGTGGCAGCCCCTCTCACCCGGCCCTGCCCCTCAGGATGTCTGCAGCCAGCATGTCAGAAGAAGAGACTGGGCAGCCCCCCAGAACCAGCCTGTGGGAGCCGGACCCGCAGGTGAGGGGCTGCTCCGCCCGGGCAGCAGGGGCACAGGGAGGGGTGGGGGGACCGTCCCTCCTGGGACAGTGTCAGACCAGGGACTCCCTCCCATGCTTGCTGGACCTTGGGGAGGGGCGGCGGGGGTGGGGGGGATGGCAGCACATCCTACCCATTTCCCAGAGGGGCGCAGGGACGCCCGGGGCAGGGAGCGTGTCTGCAGCCGCACCCCGCTGCCCCTCCCCCACCTCGGGGTCCCAGTCGGCCTCCATCTCTGTGCCCACCGTCTGGGCCCCCTCAACCCAGCAGCACAAATGACAGCGATGACAGCACACGCTCTGCTCGGGTCCCGTTCCAAGCACTTCAGTGGCTCCTAGACTCTCCCAGCTCTAGAAACCCATTTTACAGATGGGGAGGCTGAAGCCCCAAGTGCAGTCCCCCAGCCCCCTCGTTCGCCCCTCATCCCGGCCCAGAGTAGGGCAGCGGACCGAGGGGCGGCCGAGCTCCCCACACCCCCGCGGGCCCCTCTGAGACCACCTCTTCCCGCAGAACGTGGTGCGGCGCGTGGCGGCCCTGCCCCTAGTCAGGACCACCTGCTCCGCCGTCTCGGAGGCTTACGGTGCCGCCAAGGACAGGCACCCGCTGCTGGGCTCCGCCTGCCGCCTGGCGGAGCACTGCGTGTGCGGCCTGACCGCCTGCGCCCTGGCCCGCGCCCGGCCGCTGCTCAGTCACCTGCAGCCCCAGCGTGAGTCCCCCGCGTCCCCGCGCCCTGTGGTTCCGTCTCCGGGTCCTCCGCCCTTGGCTGTCTCCTCGGGGCGCCCTCCTTCTGTGAATCGATGTCCCCCCTCATTCAGTGGCCTGACACACACACACACACCTCCGGTATCTCCCTCCCGGGTATGTCTCTGTCCTTGCCTCCATGTGGCCTGTGCCCACGTCTCCCAGACTCCTGTGAGCAACTGAGGGGTCCAAGCTGATGGGGGGCCGGGGGCACAAGATCCTTGGTCTCCGGTCTGATGGAGGAAGGGGCCACCTCGGGGTCTCAGCTCAAGGCCTGCCCGCCTCCTGCTCAGCCGGTGTGCGTGACCTTGAGCCTGCTCGCTGAAGCATCTGAGCCGGCCACGGGCGAGGAGTCACCTCGGTGCTGGCAGCAGCCGGCTGGCAGGGCTGAGGCAGAGAGGGCAGCGGAGGTGGGCCCGGCCTGGTGACACACCCACGCGCCCAGGGTCCCCGCCCCCGGCCCCTCGCAGGGTGGCCCAGGCCTCCTCTCCCTCTCCCCGCGTCTCCCTCTCCCCGCTCTCTCCCTCACTCCCTGTCTCTCCCCTCCAGTGGCCACCATGAACAGTCTCGCCTGCAGGGGCCTGGACAGGCTGGAGGAGAAGTTTCCGTTTCTCCAGCAGCCTTCGGAGACGGTACCGCGGGCACCCAGGGGGAGCAGGGGGTGGGAGGGAGCAAGGCGTCGTCCCCGGGACCCGCCAGAGGCTGTGCCGTTTGGGTCCAACTCAGAAAACACCAGCCAGATTCACATCATCAGCACCTGAGTTTACTGAGCACTTAACATGTGCTCACTAAACTCGGCCCCTTCAAGGACCCTGTGAGGGGGCACTCTTCCTTTTCCCCGTGTTATCGAGGGGAAATCCAGGCCCAGCGCCAGGAAGGGCCAGGGACCCTGGACACCCAGCCCCCAGAGGCTGGGGGAAGGGAAGGGAGCCAAAACCTGGAAGGGGACCCCTCCCAGCAGGTGGTGACCTCGGCCAAGGACACGGTGGCCAGCGGCGTGACGGACCTGGCCCGGCGGAGCCGGCGCTGGAGTGTGGACCTGAAGCGCTCGGTGAGCCACGCCGTGGACGTCGTGCTGGGCAAGTCGGAGGAGCTGGTGGACCACTTCCTGCCCATGACTGAGGACGAGCTCGGTGAGGCCACCCGCACCTACCCGGCCCCAACCCGGGAGGTTACGGATCAGAGAGGCCTGGGACTCTCCCAGGGCCGCACAGCAGTTCCACAGGAAATGCACAGAGCGGGAGCCCAGGCCCAGCACCCCCTGCACTCGCACGGCCCCCCGGACCCACCTCCTTCTAGAAACCGGACCACATAGACCCGAAGGATGCATGGGGCTTAGAGACTTGAGGGCCCGGTCTCAAACTGCCCGGCTGCCCAATTGCAATCCTGGCCTCGGTGATGCCTTGAACAGAGTTCGCCCTGCGAATCCTGACCTGTGGCTGGTGCTCAAAACCAGAACACTCGGGCTGAACCGCACCTGCCGCTGCACGCGGTTCCCTGACACCCGCCCTTCTCACGGGGCGCCGGGCGGGCCGGTCAGGGGAGCGTGTGACTCTCAATCTTGGGTTTGGAAGTTCGAGTCGCACCTCAGGGGTAGAGACTACGTAATACAATAAAATCTTAAAAAAGCAAAACAAACAAAAAAAAAACCATGCTCCAATTTTCGACATCTTGTTTCTGAACCCAGGGGCATCTGACTTCTCGACCCCTTGTCTTCTGGGGACCAGAGCATGTCGATGCCCTGCCTTCTCTGCAGAAAGGCTCCGAGGCATTTATGAAGCACCTACTGTGTGCTAAGCGCTTGTATTATACCCTTTCTTTAAAAGTTTTTAAAGTTTATTTTGAGAGAGAGAGGATGAGGGAGGGCAGAGAGACAGAGAAAGAGAATCCCAAGCAGGGTCCCCAGCGTCACTGCACAGCCGGATGTGGGGATCGAACTGACAAACCCTGAGCTCATGACCTGAGCCAAAGTCAAGTTGGACGCTTATGCAACTAAGCCCCCGAGTCCCCTGCGGTATATTCTTAACAGACCGTTTCATAGAGGGGCTACGAGAGCCTGGGATAGAATCCCAGGCCGGCCTCTTGCACACCGTGGGGATTCATCACCCTTTGCCTCAGTGTTCCCCATCTGTAAATGGGGCTAATAATAATGGCCACGTCATAGGGTTTGGAGAACGTTAAATGAGTTGATGTTAGCAAGGGGAAGCTATAAATTTGGGAGCCCGTGGGCTCGTGCATGCGGAAGGAGGGTGAGCAGACATGGAGGGAGGCCGCGCTGACCCCTCCCCGCTCCGTCCCTCCAGCGGCCCTGGCGGAGGAGGCTGAGGGCCCGGAAGTGGGCTCGGTGGAGGAGCAGAGGAGACAACAGGGCTACTTTGTGCGCCTGGGCTCCCTGTCGGCGCGGCTCCGCCACCGGGCATATGAACACTCTCTGGGGAAACTGAGGCAGAAGAAACACCACGCCCAGGACACGCTGGCCCAGCTGCAGGAGACCCTGGAGCTGGTGAGATGCTTCGGTCCACTCCCGCCCCGCGGTGCGGGCCAGCAAGCACGGGCTGAGAGTCAGCCCAGGACGTGGCCCTGCGCTGGTCTGTAGGGGGAGGCAGAGCGGGACTCAGCTGCCTCCAGCCGGGGGTGTTCAAGGCTGGGGCAGAGAGGGGACATGGGGCTGGGGAAGCTCAGGAGGGTCGAGGCTCAGCCGGGGAGACAGGAAGGGGCTGCGTGGGGGGGCGAGGAAGTAGGAGCTGGAATTTATAGGGAGTCAAAGTAGTTCAGGAGAGAGACAAGGCACCCCCCTTGTTCTCCTGCCACCAATCCCACCATCCCAGCTTTCAGGTTCTAGGCTCGTCCCTATCTGTCCCTCCCTGCTCCTAAGGAGCACAGGAGCTCCCACTTTTTTTTTTTTAATTTGAGAGAGAACAAGCATGAGGAGGGGAGGGGTGGAGAGAGCAGGAGAGAGAGAATCCCAAACAGGCTCTCACCGCCATGCAGGGATCGAACTCACAAACCAGGAGACCATGACCTGAGCCCAAGTCAGAGCTTAAGGGACTGAGCCCCCAGGCGCCCCACGGGAGTTCCCACTTGACTGACCTTGATACATTCAGAGCCCCTAGCCCTCTCCTGCGTCACAACCTCCATTCTTTTAGGGGGTCAGGTCAAAACCCACGAGCAACCCTAGACACCCGCTTCTCCGCACCCACAATGGCCACACCAACCAGGATGCCGGCTCTGCCCACAGCTCCCCTTCCCGTTCCTCACCCCCAGGTCGAGCACCCCAAACCGCCCCTGGTCCCCCTGCTCCATCCTGGACCCCCGGCTGTCCTACCCCCAGTGGCCACCAGAGGGCGCCGATGAGCACCCGAGTCGGTTTCTATCCCTGAGCACAACTCCTCAAGGTCAAGTGTCAGAATGTCCTTCCTTTTTAAGGCTAAATAATATTCCAGAGGACAGATGGACCACAGTGTCTATTTGTCTTCTAATACCTGTCCCATCCTGGGTACCGAAGGCACAGTGGCCTTCTCAGGACGCTCATAGCGCAGTAGGGGAATGAAGGTCATGATGGAAAACGTATCAGGTGCTGTGGAATCTGCCCAGCCAAGAGGCAAGAGGGGAAGACTTCCTGGAGAGGGAGATGTCCACTCTGGAAAACTGGAACGAACCAGGCAGGGGTGGAGGGTGGAGGGAGGCGTGTGCCTAGCTGACCGACCAGCATGGCGGAAGTGAGTCTGAGCGTCAGGGGAGCCACGAGTCTCCCGGGGTCTGGCCAGGAGCAGAGGGGAGGATGCGCACGTTGGCCAGGCTGGATCAGCAGGTGGGGAAGGTTGCAGGGAAGAATGTGCTCCTTACGTGTTTATCGAGACCAGATCCAGGCCCGAACCCTCAAATCTGCCACCATCCCTGTCCCGTCAGATCAATGTCATGCAGTGCGGGGCCACACCCGCTGCCCCCGCCCGCCCTGGGAAGGTGCACCAGCTCTGGGAGGACTGGAGCCAGCGCTCGCCAGAAAACGGGCGGCGCCGTAGCCAGGTAGGGTGGCGGCTAGAGGGTGGGCGGGGGTGTGAGGGGCAGTGCTGGGCTCCTGCTGTCTCCAACCAAGTGCTGAGGTCCGCTGTTGGGAGTGTCCGCTGGCGGGGGGGGGGGGGGGGG
>NC_043711.1:2978524-2979621 GCF_006229205.1 Suricata suricatta | reverse complement strand
CCCCCCCCCCCCCCCCCCCCCCCCAGGCAGAGCTGGAGACGCTCGTCCTGTCCCGGAGTCTGATGCGGGAGCTGCAGGGCACCGTGGACGCGCTGGAGACCAGTGTGCGGGGCCTGCCCCCCAGCGCCCAGGACAAGGTGGCCGAGGTGCGGCGCAGCGTGGACGCCCTGCAGTCCGCGTTCGCCGACGCCCGCTGCTTCGGGGATGTGCCGGCTGCCGCCCTGGCCGAGGGCCGCGGCAGTGTGGCCCGGGCCCACGCCTGTGTAGACGAGCTGCTGGAGCTGGTGGTGCAGGCCATGCCGCTGCCCTGGCTGGTGGGGCCCTTCGCGCCCATACTCGTGGAGCGGCCCGCGCCCCCCGCCGACCTGGAGGCTCTGGTGGACGAGGTCGTGGGGGGCCCTGACCCCCGCTGGGCTCACCTGGACTGGCCTGCCCAGCAGAGAGCCTGGGAGGCCCAGCACGGGGACGGGCCGGCCCTCCCAGGCGACATTTCCAAGGAGGAACCCACGCCCCCCAGCCGCCCCAAGCACACCCTGATGCCAGAGCTGGACTTCTAAGCCGATGGGGCCGTGACCCAGACGAGGCCTGCGGAGGTCGCCCCGCCCTCGATGCCCCTGCTGCCCCCTAGTGGCCATGCGTGTGCATTAACGGGCTGCAAGGGGGAGGTGGCCTAACCCTAACCCTAACCACCGAGGTCCCTGCTGCCCCCTAGTGGCACTAACAGACTGCACGGTGGCCTTGGCCCAAGTGCAGGGTCGGGGTGTGGGGCTAAATTCAGAATCCTAGACCAGCTTCACTGATCCCAGACACTCCCCACTCTTTTCTTTGGACATATGGGGACGGGAGCCCAATTCAGGTCCCAGTGACCCCAAACTGGGTTCCTCTGTCTGCGGTTCCCGTCCCTGCACCCTGAGAAAAGCAGATCAAAAGTCTGCAGCTCAGATCAGGTCAGAAACACGGCTTACCCAATGGCTGTATGGGGTTTTGAAGGGTTGGCGCCCTCCCTCCACCACCCTGCTTGTACAGCCTGGACTGGGGGGGGGGGTCGCTGAGCAGGTGCAGCAGCATCAGAGCCACGCGGTTTGCCCTTTGGGGTC
>NC_043711.1:2970832-2978424 GCF_006229205.1 Suricata suricatta | reverse complement strand
GTCCCTGCACCCTGAGAAAAGCAGATCAAAAGTCTGCAGCTCAGATCAGGTCAGAAACACGGCTTACCCAATGGCTGTATGGGGTTTTGAAGGGTTGGCGCCCTCCCTCCACCACCCTGCTTGTACAGCCTGGACTGGGGGGGGGGGTCGCTGAGCAGGTGCAGCAGCATCAGAGCCACGCGGTTTGCCCTTTGGGGTCCTCGCTCCAGAATAAAGGTGCTGTGTGTTGTCCAAAGGCCTGTGAGCTCTGTTCAGGCCGGGGTGGGTGTTGGGGCCGGGGTGCCAGGGGCCGGGGGTCGGGTGACTCATCATGCTGTGATGTCACCAGGAATGCTGGCCAAGATGGGGCCGACCGCGGTAGGGCAAGGGCCACAGGCCAGTCTCTTGGGGGCCCTCCCATCCTTTGCCCGAACTCGTGGCCACCCCGACACTCCCCTGTGGCCGGGTGGGGTGTGAGGAAACCGCAGTCTGATGTGGTGAGGTCAGGGTGGCCCCTGGCCTCCCTAGGACCTGGCCCAGGGGCGGCTCTGGGAGGCCAGACGACTTCCCTCCAGCCAGATTCACATCCCGACCCCTGTGCAGGAATCTCAATGGCTCCCAGTCATGCTCAGACCAAATCTCCATACTCCTCGCCCTGGCATTGGAGAGCTGGTGTCGGCACGGGGCCCTCCACAGACATTGCCGTGTGCCCCCGAATCGTGCGGACTTCCCCTCCTGGGGGCCTTTGCGCAGGCTGTGCCTGGACTGCCCACCCGCCCATCTCTCCCACACGTCCATCTTCTAGCCCCAACTCCAATGCCGCCACCTCCAGGAAGCCCTCCCTCCCTCCACTCCAGTGGGATCGCTCTGACACTCCACAGTTCACCTTCTCGGAAGTCCAGGCCCCTTCTACCTGGACTTCTAGCCACGGGCAACCTTGCCTTCTCTTCCCCCGACGAGGCTGGGGGCGCCCGGAGGCCCAGGGTAGGTGAGGACGGGCAGGATGGCACGCAGGAGGGCATTTTGGCAGAGGGAAGGGCTCAGGCGGAGGCAGGGCTGTGGGGGAATCTGTCTGACAAGGACTGAGTGGGGAGAGAATGATAATGGGTCGAGGTAAGTCTTGGGCCGGAGCGGGAGCCGTAGATAAGGCCCCGGGGTGGGGTCTCAGCCTGGCCTAGACTGGGTGGGCCACGCCCTTTCCCTCCTCTGAGCCAGTTTTCTCCTCTGTGAAATGGGTGTGAAAGTGGTGAGTTGCTGCTGCTCACTCATTTGCTGTGTCAGGCACCCCCTGCCGAGCACCCGTGCCTGGCAGGGAGCAAACCGGGTCCGAATCCTGCCCTCTGGGACCTTACAATTCAGTGGGAGAGACAGACAATACACAAGAAAAAGACAGAAATTATTTGTCTTGATTTTAGTAGGTGATGAAAACCGTAACAGGGGTGAGGGGTGGGGAGCATGTGACGGTAGGAGGAGGGATGTATGTTTTTTTAATAAGGGGGTCCAAGGAGACCTCTCAGAGGAGGTGACATGTAAGCAAAGACTGAGGAGCATTCCAGGTAGGAGGCACCCCCTGTGCAAAGGTCCTGGGGCAGTTTCAGGTGGAGGGTGTTGGAGGGACAGTGAGGAGGCCCGTGTGTTTGGAGCAGAGTGAGTCAAGGGGAGGATGAGAAGAGGGGAGGACGGAGAGGTACTGGGAGCCAGGGGCGGGAGGAGGGCTGAGGTTTTCCCCCAGGGAGGTGAGCGGCCTGGAGGGCTGTGGGCAGAGAGGGCGGGGCCTGACCCCAGTGTTGAGGATCACGTCTATTGTCTTTGCTGGGTTTCTCCGCAGTCACTGTGTGGTGGCAACCCTGTGGGAAGGGCAGTGGCACACCCGGGGTTCCCTCCTCCCCTGCCGCCCTTGGGCAGGGATGGCTGGGGGGACGGAGCTGGGGGGACATCCCCATGCTGTTCCCCAACACTGACTGCTCCAAGATGACCGAGGGGTCGTCGGGCGGTGTCGGAACCCTCTCTCCTCCCAGCTCGGTGCCCAGAACCACCAGCTGGGTCTCCTCGATACCCCCATCCACATGCCGCTGGGGGGAATAGTAGCTCGGGGAGCACTGGTCATTCCTCTGCCAGCCTGCGCCCCTACCCACAGACAGCCCCCTCTGTCACAGGCGCTGGGTCTGGGTCTGAATTCTGTCTCTGCCACTTCCTGGCACAGACGCCTCCTCCAGGAAGCCACCCTGGGTTGTCCCAAGCCCACCAGGCCTGTGTCTCACTCCTAGGATCCTCCTGCTCTTTGGGCACCCAGTACCCATCCACGTTTTGTCCCTAATTTATAAAGGGATGTCCCTCCCAGAGAGTGACACATCCCCTCCCTGCTCAGGAGAGACCCCCTCCTCTCCCTCTGCCTGGACAACACTAAGCTAATGTTTGGGGAGCACCTGCTTGCTTACCAGACACCGGGGGAAAGGGGTCACATGCTTGACCGTGCTTCACACTCAGAACTGTCCTATGCACTGGCCCATTTCGCCAAACGTTTCTTAAATGCAAACCATGTGCCAGGTTGTGTCGCGGGGGACATGGCTCGGAGCCCAACAGCCCTGGCAGCGGGGAGGGAGGGGCTGTGCGCCGTGGGAAAGGGCTCTCTGGGTAATGAGAACAGCATGTGCCAAGGTCCCGGGGCAGCACCACGCCTGGCGTGTTGGAGGACCGGTGAGGAGTCCCGCGCGGCTGGAACAGACTGAGCGAGGGGGCGAGAGCTGGAGGAGGGAGGGCAGGGAGCGCGCAGGACCTTGTGGGCCCCGGCGAGGGGTCTGGAAGGGGAAACTGAGGCCGGCGGATGGTCACTGGCCAAGGGGTCCCGGCAGAGCCGAGCTCTGACCTGTACTTCGTGGATGGAAACCGGAGGCCCAGACAGCAGTGCCTCGGGGGCGTGGGACGGTCCGCAAATCCCTGGGCCCTGGCGGGGGTGGGTGCCGTGGGCAGAGGCCGCCTGGTGAGGACAGCAGGGGAAAGGTGCCGGGCCCGGGGCCCACGCTGGGCTGGGCGGGCGGCACGTGACCGCCCAGGCCCCCCTCCCCCCGGCCCGCTGGCCGCCTGCCCCTGCCGGCCGGGCCCGTGCCTGCCCCAGACCCTATAAGGCCTGGAAGCTGAGAGCACAGCCAGCCACCAGCTGCGCCGCCTGTGGCTCCGAGGGACCCTCCGGCACCCCAGGTGAGCAACGGGGGCCAGAGCGAGGCTGGGCCGGAGTGGTGTGGCCAGGGTGGGGGGGCGGCGGGAGGCCTGGGAGCCCCCATCACACTCTCTCTGCCCCCCTCCAGCTGCTCAGAGTATTACCATGTCTGCTCGAGAGGAAGGAGGCCGAGATCCTCCCAAACCCAAGGGCAAGGTGAGGGGAGGCGTGGCGGGGGGAGATCCCTGCCAGGGCCTGGGGACCCCCAGAACCTTGGGAAGGTGACCTCACACGACTGGGGGCCGGAGGGCCTGGGGAGGGTGGGGTGGGAAGGCTCTGAGAGCCCATGGTCCCAACTCTCCCCTCCTGTCCCAAGCTGACGGGGGAGAGTGGGGGGCGCAAGCAACCCTCAGCTCCTTCTCCACTGTGTGACCTTGAGCCAGCCATGGCCCCTTGCTGGGCCTCAGTTTCCCCATCTGTGAAGTGGGGGCCATGGAAGGAAAAGGTCTTTGGAGACCAGGAGGATTCTTCCTCTGTCTACAGGGGCAGGCTGACTCTGCCCATTGCCCAGGCAAGAAAACTGAGACTCAGAGAGGCTAAGACCAGGATCCAGGGCCTCAGGACCCGGGAACCCAGTGCTGCCCCCCACCCTGTGTCCCGGGGCCTGGCCCTGCTAACACCTCCCTCCTGCCCCATGTAGACCCTGGGGAGCTTCTTGGGGTCCCTGCCTGGCTTCAGCTCTGCCCGGAGCCTGATGGCCGGTGCCCACAGTTCTGCGAAAGAGGCCCGGCCAGTCGCGGACCCCACAGGTAGGTCTGTGTGGCCCCAGGCTCGGGGTGGGGGACAGCTCCGTGGGGGCGGGGTTCTAGAGGTGCGCCCCAGGGACAAATCCCCGAGCAGGGACTTCTGAGCATCTGTGGGGAGCGGGGCCGGGGGCTCATACGTGCCCAGCACCATCTCAACTGACCGCAGGCTGGCACGCCCATGTAGCACCAGAGGGGAAACTGAGGCACGGATAGGGCAGGTGAGGGGCCCAAGGTAGCAGAAGCGCCAGCGGGGGTGTGAGAACAGCCTGTCTCTCTGCGGCGGCCCCTACTTTCTCAACCCCTCCCCTGCCTCCCACCCGCTTTCTGACGCTCCGTGGACCGGGGACGGGTGCTCCCCATGTTCGAGCCACGGAAGGTGTCCGTCCTGGTTCCCAGCAAGGGGCGCTGGCTTCCCTGGGGCGACATGGCCTCGGCGAGGGGGGCGGCGCGGGGTGGCTGACGACACGGGGCCAGGGCCTGGACTCGCACGCACTCTGGGCCCTGCGCCCGGGGCAGCTGACCCCTGCCCCACATACCCAGGCCGGACTGGCGGTGGCGGCGGGGCGGGGCCCTGAGTTCTCATCCTGGGGTCCCCCCGGGGTGAGGGTCCAGCCTCCAGCCCCCAGCCACAGAACGCTCCAGAGAACTCCTGCACCAGGAGCTTTCAGGGGGCCCCCGGCAGGGCTGTCACTGGCCCTGCGGTCACCTCCTGCTCCCTGGCAGGGCGGCTGGGACATTCCTGACCTTTCAGGCTGTGCCCACCGATTGCGCAATGGGCACTGGGACGGCGGGTGCCAGCCCACGTCCCCTGCCCTTCCTGGTTGCCTGACCAGCTCCTGTCCCCACAGCAGCCACCAGCCTGGAGCAGTCGGTGGGCGGAGAGACGCGGCTGCCGCCTTCAGATAAGGTGAGAGGGGCTGGCCCACCGAGGCCACCGCCCCCACCTCCTTCTGTGGCACTCTGGGGACGGTTCTGTTCGTGGCTTCGGGGGGGGCGGGGTCCGAGCCCAAGGAGAGGGCAGACACCCCCGTGTCCTGCCAGGGTATCCAGGCACAGTCTCCCCTCCGAGCTTCCGTTTTCACATCTGTGAAATGGGTGCAGTACCAAGCACTGCCTTCCTGCCCTCCCTGCGTGTCGGGCTCGGGGCGGAGTGCTTTCTGCGCGCTGCTTCCTAGTTACCCTGCCCCCCCCCCCCCCCCCCCCCCCCCCCCCCCCCCGCCCAGTGGCCAAAGCACAGAAAGGCCAAGCCACTTGCTGAAGGTCACACAGCAAGGCGGGGGGTGCACCTGGGGCAGCCGGCGGCTGAACGGCGGCACTCCCTGCGCCTTCCGTCCTAGGTGAACGGGGGTCTTGCTGTCACATCCCCAACGCTGGGCCAAACGGAGCGACTGATGGGTGACGGCTGAGGGCCACAGCGCTGTTAGGACTCCTTCACGGAGCAAGAACCCCTGTCCTGGAGTCTTTTTTTCTTTACCCTTTAAAGTTTATTTGTTTATTTTGAGAAGGAAGGAGCAAGAGTGAGAGTGGGGGAAGGGCAGAGAGAGAATCCCAAGCAGGCTCCGCACCATGAGTGCAGACCCCGATTCGGGGCTCAAAATCACGAACCTCGAGATCATGACCGGAGCCCAAGTCGGACACTTAACCGACTGAGCCCCCCAGGCGCCCCCCCCCCCCCGCAGTCTTACTCTACTCCCCTCTGCCCTCAACTCCGAGGGATCTGGAAGGGCGAGGCCCGCCCATGGCCCTCTGGCCCAGATTACAACAGACTCAGGCAGCCAAGGCCACACCCTGTCCCCTCCCCTCCTCCCTCCCCACCTGAGCACCTGCTCACCTGGTTTCAGACAAAAGATCAGAGTGGGGATGCGCTGGCCTCACATCACGCAGCAGGGGCCGGGGAGGGGCAGAGAGCTGAGATTCGAACTCAGGTCTCTGCAGGCTCAGAGGCCAAAGGGCCCAGGGCCGCAGGCGGGTGGGGGCAAGAATAACATTTCTGGGCTCCTCCTTCTCAGTATTATGGCCATTTGCGACCAGATCCCTCTTGGTGGGCGGGTGTCCTGGGCACAGCGGGGGATGACACGGCATCCCGGGGCTCTGCTCGCTCGATGCTGAGGCCGGGGGCACCCTCTCCCGGGGCTGTGGGGGTCAGAGCTGTCCCCGGGACGCTGGTGGGTGAGACCCAGCGGTGGCGACTCAGGCCAGCACGACCCTTTGTTAGTTTGGTCGGACTAGAGAAGCTGCTCTCTGGGAGGTCAAGCCTGATGACAATTATCCACAGAATCCCAGGAGTCAAACCCAATACACTTGCCCTGTTCTTTGCAGACATTATCTCAAAGTCAATTCTCTTACTTGAATATGTTCTTTTTTTTTTAATGTTTTATTTATTTTTGATACAGAGATAGAGCATGAGAGGGGGAGGGGCAGAGAGAGAAGGACACAGAACCGGAAGCAGCTCCAGGCTCTGAGCTAGCTGTCAGCACAGAGCCTGACGCGGGGCTCGAACCCACGAACGTGAGATCTGACCTGAGCCGAAGTCGGAGGCTTAACCGACTGAGCCACCCAGGCGCCCTTTTTTTTTTTTTTTTAAATTTTAATGTTTTATTTATTTTTGAGAGACAGAGAGACACAGCATGAACGGGAGGGTCAGAGAGAGAGGGAGACACAGAATCTGAAGACAGGCTGCAGGCTCTGAGCTAGCTGTCAGCACACAGCCCGATGTGGGGCTCGAACCCACGAACTGTGAGATCATGACCTGAGCTGAAGTCAGAAGCTTAACCAACTGAGCCACCCAGGCTCCCCTCATTTTTTTTAAATGTTTATTTATTGTTGAGAGAGGGAGACAGAGGACGAGCAGGGGAAGGGCAGAGAGAGAGGGACACACACTCTGAAGCAGGTTCCAGGCTCTGAGCAGTCAGCAAGAGCCTGAGGCGGGGCTTGAACTCATGAACTGGGAGATCATGACCTGAGATGAAGTCGGATGCTCACCTGATGGAACCCCCCAGGCGCCCTGAATACCCACATTTAATGAGCAATCTGGTCTTCCCCCTGTAACGGGGAAACCGGGATCGGAATCCTCCAGAAGTCAAGACTAAGCAAGATTAACAAACTATGTCCTCCCACGCCTGGCACTGAACCCAAGGCCAGGGACTGTGGCAAAATTTCCGGAGGAGTGGGGACCTGCGGTTGGCAGTGGGGGTCTCTTGAATCAGGGGAGCCGCCCGGCGCTGTGACACAGCTCGTGAAGGTCGGGCCCGGGGAAGGCTGTGGCTGGATGACCACGTGAGAGCAAAGTATGCCCAGGGGGGAGGTCGGGGGCGCTCTCGGGACGGTCCCGCTCCCGATGGCGTGCGAGAGATCGCGCTGGCCAGTCTGCGGTGCGGAGTGCCTCAGCTTTCCTCTTGACCACACCTGTCCTTTCTTATCAGATGACCCCTGGGGCAAATGACCTGGTGTCCTCCAAGATGACTAAGACCAAGGATGCCATCTCATCCGGGATGGCCAATGTGGTGGACACAGCTAAAGGCTTGGTGCAGGGAGGCCTGGGCATGACCCAGTCTGCACTCACGGGGGCAGTGGATGTGGCCAAGGGCACCGTCCAGACTGGCCTGGACACCACCAAGACCGTCCTGACAGGCACCAAGGACACGGTGTGC
>NC_043711.1:2962474-2970732 GCF_006229205.1 Suricata suricatta | reverse complement strand
TGGTGTGCGGTGGGGTGACAGAGGCCATGAATGTGGCCAAAGGAGCTGTCCAGACTGGCATGGACACATCAAAGACTGTCCTGACAGGCACCAAGGACACTGTGTCCACTGGGCTCACAGGTGCACTGGGCATGGCCAAGGGCACGGTCCAGACTGGCCTGGACACCACCAAGAATATTGTCACAGGCACCAAAGACACTGTGTCCACTGGGCTCTCCAGGGCAGGAACTGTGGCCAGAGGGGCAGTGCAGACTGGTCTGGGCAGCATCCAGAACTGGTTACCTGGTACCCAGACCCCTGCCCCCCACCAAGGAGAGGAAGCTCCGTCCTCCATTGTATCCAGCACCCCGGACACACTTTGTGCGGGCCTGGACCTTGCCCGGGAAGCCACTGCTGAACCAACACTCCCCCCAGGGGCCACCCTGGGCCGCGAGGAGGCGGTGCACGTGGCTTCCGCACGCAGCTCCGAGGTACCCATGAGCTTCGCGACGCTCCGGGACGAGCTGAGGGAGCTGGGGGACATCTTCCACCCCATGGATGCCGAGGAGCAAGGTGGGAGCGGCACGGCCGGGCCCCCTCCTAGCGGGGCGAGGCTTCGGCGAGACCCAAGCCCGGAGAGTCCAGGGCCCCTGGGGACTGAGTAACCCCGTCTTCCCTTGCAGCCCAGCTTGCCGCCTCTGGGCCTGAGCCCAGGGTGCTCACGGCCGACCAGGACAGCTACTTTGTGCGTCTGGGCGACCTGGCGCCCGGCTTCCGCCAGCGGGCCTTGGAGCACGCCCTGAGCCACCTGCAGCACGGCCAGTTCCGGGCCCGGTCCGCGCTGGCCGAGCTGGAGGACACCTTCAGGCTGGTAAGAGCCTTGCCCTCCCCGCTCCCCCTTCTGTGGCTGTCACGACTGCAGGAAATGGTACTCCTGGCCTTGAGCGGGTGGGGCAGGGACGCTGCACAGCCCCCCCCCCGCCCCCGCAGTGGCCAGGACGCCCACAGTAACCACACAGAATGACCCAAAACCAGCACCAAGTGTTAGCAGGACCGCGGAGGGGGAGCTGCGGTAAATTATGGGAAAAAATAATGAGTAAACCCGTGCCTGTGCCACACCCCAGAGAACATCTCCGAGGGGCCAGATGGCACAGTGACATGATGCCAAGGCTCCTGGGGGGTCAGTGGAGCCCCGTAACCTAGGAGGTGTACCCTGGAGGGGTGATTCTGCTTCCGGGGACACTTGGCAATTTGAGGGACATCTGTGGTTGTCACAACTAGGGGGGGACTCCTGGCATGGAGGGAGTGGGGGCCAGGGATGCCACCCAGCACCCTCACAGCACCCAGGACAGGGAGTGGCCTGACCCAACCTGAGTTTTTTTAGGGGGTCACCAGCTGCTGACCGGAGACGGGGCTGGACCCAGATTTCTGCAAAAATCCTGGCACGGGATGGATGTTCGGGCCTCTGGGCTGGCTTCCAGGGACAGCAAGAAGCCCCTGGGCTCTCAATGTGCCTCCAAAGCAGGGATATGGGACACGAGGTGGGGGGCACCAAGGCACCTTGGAGATTTTTTTAATTCTTTTTTTTTTAAAGGATTTTATTTTAGGGAGGCTTTTCCACCATGCACCCCGGAAAGGTCTAGACATGAGGCTCCAGGGCCAGACCCAGAACGTCCCCGGGGGTGGGGGTGTGTGAGGACCCTGCTGAGAAGCCATAACTCCACTGGGCTCTCTTTCCTTCTAGATTCAGAAGGCCGAGGAGCAGGCTCCAGGAGCCCAGTTACCGCCGGGCCAGCGTCCGGGCAGCAGAGTGGAGGAAGGTGCTACCCAAGAGGTGTGTAACCAAAGGCTAAGGCCCCCACTCTCCCCCTCCGCCCCTGCCCACCTCACTCCGCACTCCCACAGGTGCCGGACTCCGGGGCCCTGGCCAGGGCCTGCGGCCTCATCCAGCAGCTCCACGTGGCCTACAGCGGCCTGGCCGCCGGCCTCCAGGGCGTCCCCGACGAGCTGCAGCAGCGGGTCGGGCAGGCGCGGCACAGCCTCTGCGAGCTCTACGGCCTCGTCTCCTCGGCCAGCGCAGCCCGCGAGCTGCCGCCGGAGCGCCTGGCCCGGAGCCGGGAGGCGGTGGGCCGGGCCTGGCAGGAGCTGGAGCAGGTGCTGGGGGTGGTGCAGGGCAGCCCGCCGCTCTGTTGGCTGGTGGGGCCCTTCGCCCTGCAGCCTGGCGGCCAGCGGCTGTAGGCCACTCCCCGCCCACCTCGGCGGGGCTGCCTCCCCAGCCTGAAGGTCTGGACCTGGTGGGCTGGCGCGGCCTCGCCCCTGGGGGGGCACCAAGGGCCGTGAAGGCGGCACCACGTGCCGGGCTCTGGGCCTGCCCGTGCCATCCACCCCTTCTTCTCCGGGTCTCAGGGCCCAGGATTGCTGAGACTACTGACAGGGAACCTTTGCCTGAGGATCTCAAGCAAGCACCCCAAGTCTAGAAGGTTCCACTCGGTTCTCTCGCTCCTCCCTCCTGGGCTCCTGGCTCTACCCTCGCTCTAGAGGCATCCACCCTGACCCCCAGCAAACCGTGTTCCATTGCAGCACAATGTACCAGAACGCCTCGGTCTCCCTGGGGCAGGCTCCCACCAAAGGCCTCCCGGCCAAAGGCTCTGTGAGGGCAAAGCTGAAGCAGCCACGGGCCACGGCTGCACCCCAGGGCTGGAGGGCTGGTCTGGGAGGGGAGGGATAGAAAGCCAGCCCCCTCCTGCCTGGGCCCCCCGGGAGCTGATGCTCTGTGGCCCCCCAGGCACCTGGGCTGAGGCCAAGTTCAGGGAGGCCCCTCACGCGGCCCAGGCCGGAGAACAGCTGGAGGCAGCACCCGTCCTTCCCGGCCACCCTTCCCCAAACACCCGGGGGCAGCCACACCAGGGGTGGCACGGGGGCGCCCTCACCAAGCCTCACCTGCCCTCCAGCTGGGAGGGGGCCTCACCAAACAAACCCCCACTGCCCGGGACCCGCATCCCACCCTCCACCCCCCAGTCAGGCCCCCAGGACCACAGCCCTTCTCAGACACGACGCGGTGCCCTGAGCCCCGCACACAACGCCAGCCTTCCCCCAGAGGGGCGCCAGGCTCCTGGGCGCCGGCCACGTGAGACACGGGGGTCAGGTCAGGAAGCCCCTCCGGCCAGTCCTTCCTCGGTCTCCCTCCCTCAAGGTCAGCGCAGAGAGAGAGGAGGGACACAGCTGTTCACACAAGCTGACCAGTAACCGGAGCTCAAGTCCAGCCAAACCAAACGAGGGGCGCCAGGCTCAGGAGTCCCACCCCGACCACGACCTCGGTGGGGATGGGGGCACCTGACGGGGGGCGGGGTGAGTGCCACTCCGTGGACGCCGCTGTCCGGCCAGCGACTGCCGCGTGAACCCGCGTGCCGGCCCTGGGAGCCTGGGGGTGTGACGCAGGTGAGGAACGAGAAGCCCGAGCCAGAGTGCCACTTGTCCAAGGTCACAGAGCAGGCCGTGCCCTAGTGCCCACACCCCCGGAGCATCAAGGATGACGGCCAGCCCGCAGCGGTGCCCCAGGCCTGAATGGCTCCAACGTCCGAGCTACTGCTTCCGGGGGCCCTGAATCGTGCCTTGGGGGTCCCGGAACCACCTGCCGCCTGGCTGAGGACAGAGGGGCAGGGCCTCTGGCTCCGGGCCCACCCGCTGGGCCCCTGCTCTCGTCCGGGGGCTGCGCAGCGGCACGCAGGGGCATCAGACCACAGCCTCCACTGGAGCCTCGGCTACTTCTAGAAAGGCCTCCACCCCCACTCTCCCTCACCATCAGCCCTGCGGGGCCAGGTCAGGCAGGGGCGCCGTCAGAACCAAGTTCACATTCACTGTGACCCCTGCGGCCTAAACCCTTTGTCCCTGGGTGGGTCCCGGGCAGCTGCACAAGCAATGCTAGAAAACCAAAAACCAACTCAATAAAAGTGACTTTCATTAAAAAAAACCCTTTATAGTCATTTCATGTTGGTTGAAATCACAGAAGTTAGGCAGAAAAACAACCCAGGGAACAGATACAAAGGGACAGCACAGCGCGTCCCCAACAGGTCTCTGCTCCCTGGGCGGCGGGCGGGGGCCGGGGCAGGCCTGGGGCATCTACGTGCGATGGGCGGGCCTGGCCGCCGGGGCTCAGCTGTCCTCCTCGTCCAGGGACTCCGAGTCCATCCGCGCCCTGGCGCGCTCCTTCCCGGGCACGTCCAGCCCGGGGGCCTCCCGCACACTGCTGGGGACACGGCACAGGTGCGGCTGAGCCCTGGGCCGTTCCCGCCAGCGGAGGCCCCATGCCCCGGGAGTGCAGCCATGTCCGGGCACCCTCCACGCACAGGACCCGGGGCCTCACCATGGCGGTGTCCACTTCCAGAGGCCGCGCACCTGCTCCTGGGGCAGCGGGAGGAAGCCACCCTCCCCGGAGCCGGACCGGAGCAGCTCCCTGGACGCGGGACCCGCAGGACAGCGGCAAGGGGGCCCCACGGCCACAGCCCCGGGACACTTACTCATTGTGTAAGGGCTCTTCGGAGGAGCCGCAGCCTGGCCCCTCCTCCGAATTCTGTCCTTCCTCCTGCTCCTTGTCTTCCGTGCTCTCCCCCTTCTGCGACGTGGCCTCGCCATTCACCGGGGCCGAGAGATCTGGGGGGGAGAGGGGCTTGTGACCCCATGATCCTGCCCGCTGGGAGCGAGCAAGCAAGCTGGTTTGGGGACAGGGGCCCATCAGAGCTGCTTTGAGGGCCCCTGGCCCCCAGCCCACACCTCCCAGACCCATCGGGACCGCTGGCTCGTCAGGCCGGGGTGTGTGACAAGCTGTGCAGCCGGCTCTGGGCCCCAGCACGTACAGGCCTGGAACAGGGAGTGGCTGTGGGGAAGAGGCCAGCGGAATCTCGGGACAGAAATAAGAAGACGCCCCCTGCAGGCTGGCCCTGGGGCTTGCGGCTCCGACTGAGCCCTCCCGGAGGTCTGTAGGAGCACCTCGGCAGCCCCAGTCAGCGCCATGTGACCCCAGCAGGAAGGAAAGCCCTCCTGTCCCTCAGGGACCCAGCGCTGCTGTCCCTTCGGGAGACCCCCTCGCACCCCTCGTGGCCCCCTGTGGAGCCCCAGGTCCAGCCAGCCCGCCCTGCGATGGCCCCACACGGGCCCCTCTCACCCCCACGGCCTCCCATGCTGTGTGGCTTTCGGGGTCTCCGAGGAGGCCTGTGTGCAGTACCCAGCCGTGTGGGGGAGCACCGGGCGGTGCCCGGGCCCCGAAGGCCCTGCCCTGCTCCTCACCGGTGCTCAGCTCATCCTCCGCCCTCTCTGCGGGGGCCTCCTCTCCGGCCAGCGCCTCCTCTGCCTTTTCCGCCTCGGCCCTCTCCTTCTCCGTCCCGGTTCTGGCCGCCTTCTGGATGGCCTCGATCTTTGGTCCCAGGACCCGAGACTTGAGCCGGGTGTAGACCTCCGCGGCCTTTTCCATCACCTCCTTGTTGGCCTTGTAACGGCGGATCTGACCCACGGGAGGCCCGGCTCAGGACACTCGGCTGGTCTCACCAGGGCCCCGCCCCCAGGCCCATCCACTGCAGGGACCCCTCCGTACCTTCTTCAGCGTGGCCACCACATCTGTGTTCTTCTGGAGGATCTGTGAGGTCACCTGCAGGGTCCCCAGCTCCTCTAATGCATTCAGACACCTCTTCACATCCTGCGGGGGGGGGGGACGACATCTAGCTGAGGGGGCCCCACAGGGTGCCCTGGGGGGGCGAGCAGGGCAACAGGGAACCCCAGGGATGGTGGCTGGGACCCAGAGCGTGGAGGGCTGCTTGGCCCCGCGCTGAGGCGAGGCCGCCTGCTGGATGACGCCCAGGAGAACCGAGACCCGGAGGTTGCCTCAGTTTCCCAGGACTTCTCAGGGAGCTCCAGCCACAAGGGGCTGGGGGACCACCTGGCCTAGAGGGAACTCAGTGCCCTGACAAGGGTCTCACCGGATTGTCGACTTTCAGGGCGAACTTGATCTCGCTGTGCAGCTTCTGCAGCTTCTCCTCCACAGAAGGTTCTGGGGCCAGGAGAGAATGCAGCGCATGCACTGACTCGGGCCGTGGGAGCCACCCCGGCCTGCCCCACCCCACCACCCTGCCAGCCACCCTCCTCACCTTTCTTCTTCTCTGCCTTCCGGTCGGGCGGGAACCCTTCTGACCGCTTCCGGGTCCGCTCCACCTTCGGGGGCCTGCGGAGCCACACGCATGAGCCCTGCCCTCGCCCGCCGCCTGGCCCCCCTGCCCCGCCACAGCCGTCCTCCCCACGGGGGCCTCTGCGTGCGTGGTGGGGGCCAGGGAGGAGGGATCGGGCCCGGCGGGACCTGGTCCAGGCAGCCCTGCCTCTCTGTCTCTTTCAGCAACAAGGTCAAGTCTCAGAACTATTGCTCTCCTCGTTCTAACACGTGACTGAGGATTAGCGGCCAGGTGAGCAAACTCCGGGGAGGGCCCCGATCCGACCCCTATCGACGCCCGGGGGCCCATCTCCATTCCGTTCGGCAGCCAGCCGCCAAACTCCCATCAGGCAGGTTCGGTCACAGATCCTGGACTCCCCTTAAGTGGGCAGGGGGATGGGCTTCGGCCGCCTGCCTGGGGGGCTCAGACTTCGAGTCTGAGGACCACTGGTCTGGGGGACACAGTCCCCCCTCAGCACTGCTGACAATGAGCGGGTCACTCTCTGGGGTGTGTCCTGGGTCCTGTGGAGCTGGGCAACATGCTGGCCATCCCCCTCAATGCCAGGAGCACCCCCAGTGTGACAACCAGGTGCACAGGGTGGCGTCCCAGGGGCAGATACATGGTCTGGAGCACTGGGTCCTATGTAAGCTGATGGGACACTGCATTCGGATCCATCTCCAAGACTGATTTTGGAAGTCGGGTCCCTCCCGGACAGGGTGAGGGCTGATGGGTCCCCAGGAAGCTGAGAACCGCAGGGACAGCACGGGGCAGGCAGGCTGCAGCCAGCCATGGGAGGCAGGCGAGGTGGGGCGGGGCTGACCTGGCTCGGGGCCTCTCCTCGGGGCGCCCTCTCTTCTCCTTCTGGCTGAGTCTCCTCGAGGACTCTGTGCTTTGTGACTGTCTCCCCGCCTTCTTTGCCTGCAAGCAGCCGGACAGAGACGGGGCTGTGGTGACGGCAAGCCTCATGTCAGAGATTCAACCTGATGCCGCCGCCGCCCGTGCACCACTGGGAACCGGCAGCACGGGCAGGACGGGCGGAACGACTCCCGTGCCCAGCGTGGCCCCAGGCGCAGCTTCTCGGGCCTCCACGAGCTCCACGGGAGGGGCAGCCCCGCGAGAAGCACTTCCTGGACCAGGGATCCTGGTCCCCTTTTTGTGACCCAGGGAAGAGCACGGTGGTGTCCTCACATCCCGTGGGGCCGGGTCTGGACGGGGACAGGCCGGGAAGCCAGGCTCTCATTTAGGCAGAGTGCGAGCCCAGGGGAGCCCTGAACCTGAAGCTCACCACTGTGGCTCTCAGAGGCCTCCTCTCTGCTGCCACTCACCCCAGAGTCCTGTCCCCCCCACCCCCCAGCAGCCAGAGGGCACCTGTGAGCACAGGAGTCAGGGGTGCCCTCCTCTGCCCGCAGCCCCCAAACGCTCCCTGAAGACCCCAAGGCCCTCCCCTCCCTGCCCGAGCCCTCCATCTCTCTGCTCTACCCACGTGCCCCGCTCCTGCCCCACTGTTCCTGCAACACATCAGGCCCGGTCCTGCACCAGGGCCTTTGCATGAACTGTGCCCTCTCCCCAAAGCGCTATTCCCCCAAATACCTTCCCAGATGCCCTCACATCATTCAGATCCTTACCTAACTGCACACAGCACCTTCTCGACTAGGGCTTACCCTACCTGAAACGGAAAACCCCACCGACAGCTCACGCCCCCTGTCTTTAGGACCCAACGTGCTGGAACACTCTTCACGACCCCCGTCTGGCCTCCTCCCTCGAACATCGCTGGTTCACAGCACGTGTCCCGGTCTCATTCACTGCCTCCCCCCCGCACCCCGCCCTGGCGCCCTGTGCACGGCAGGAAGGGACGGGCCAGGCCGTCCTCCAGGGGAGCCCCGCGCCGGCCGGCAGGACGCACCTCTCTCTGCGGCTCGGCCTCAGGCCCTGAGTCGGACGAGGACTGCGGCCCCCGCCCCCGGCCCTTGCGGCCGCGCTGCTTCCTCACGGGCTCGTCCTCGTCGCCTGGCTCGTCCCCGCTGCTGCCGCCGCTGCCCCCGGCCGGAGCCTCCCCCCGCTCCCGCTCCCGCCGCCGCTCCTTCT
>NC_043711.1:2953053-2962374 GCF_006229205.1 Suricata suricatta | reverse complement strand
GGGGGGGGGGCCTACCTGGCTTCCGGCCCCGAGGAGGCTTCTTTACAGACACGTCTGAGTCAGAGGAGGAGGACGAGGAGGAGGCGGCGGAGGACGGCGCCGACCTGGCCACGGCCACTGGCTCGCCCTTGGCCCCGTCGGATTCTGCTTTGGAGTCGGAGTCGGAGGCTGAGGGCGCCTTCTGAGAGAGGCCGGGGTGTGGCGGTGAGGCCGCAGGCAGAGCCCCAGAACCCCCTGTGGCCCCCTCAACACAGACGTCCGCCTCATCGCGGGGCCGTCTCCGTGAAGTGGGGGAGCAAGGAGAGCCACTGGTTTTTCCCAGCGGTTACAGCTTTGTTGCTCTTTGAATCTTTAATTTTAGACACAGCGAGAGAGGGAGCACGTGCAGGGAGGGGGGAAGGGAGCAGAGGAAGAGAGAGACTCGCAAGCAGGCCCCACACTCTCGCGCAGAGCCCGACGTGGGGCTCCATCCTCCCACCCGGGGCTCAGGACCTGGGCCGAAATCAAGATCCGGACCTTCAACCGACTGAGCCCCAGATGCCCCTGGAGCTCTTTCCAGAAAGAAATATGGGCGGGAGGGGGGCAGCTAGTGCGATGAGGGCCCTTCCTCCTGCCCCCACCCCACTCCCCACTCCCATGTGCACACGCAGCACGCTCATACACACATGCACAGGCCACACAGACACACAAGCACGCCACACCCACACTCACTCCTCTCTGGAGGGGCGGCGGCGAGCGTCTCCGGTCCCAGAAGCGCCCTGTGCACCCCACCCTCGACGGAGGCAGAGGTCCCCAGGGCAGAGGTCCCCAGGGCTTCTGGGTGGCCTATGCCTGGCCTACGCCCCGCTGTTGTCCAGAAAGGACGGACTCTAACCACGGACAGCGGCTGGCGGCACAGGGGGGTCTCGGGGGTCCCCGCAGGCAGGCAGGCGGGAACAGGGCACACACCAAGCACCTCTACCTTTTTCTTCCGTCCCGCAGGGGGGCCTCGCCGAGGCCCCCGCACCACAGCCTTCTTCTCGGGGGTGAAGTCCTGGGCAGAGACAGGCGCCGCGGAGCGTGAGCCCCACGGCCAGGGCCACGGCGCAGCTCCGCGCCCACCCCTGGAGCCAGCCACCTGCTCACCTGGTCACTGGTCTTCTCGGACTCGGAGGAGCTCTCTGAGTTCTCCTCCTCCGATGGGGACACGCTGGCTTGATCCAGGTCGCTGGAGGCTTTTCGAGCTCGCTTGGAGACGGACATCTAGAAAGAGGGCGGCCTGAGCACGTGAGCAGTCAGGGGGCCTGGCAGAGCCGCCTCCCGCCGGCCCCTCGGCCCGCAGAGAGGCTGCGGTTCCGGGACCCCCTGGCAAGGGGGCAGGGACCCGGGAGGGGCTGATCAGAACCCAGGGATCCCGGGGCGCCGGGGGGGAGAGAGGGGTCAGTCAGTTAAGCATCAGACTCTTAAATCCAGCTCAGGTCATGATCTTAAGGTTCACGGGCTCTGTGCTGACCCCTCAGGCCTGCTGGAGGTTTTCTCGCTCCCTCTCTGCCCCTCCCCTGCTCGTGTGCACACACATGCGAGTGCACGCGCTCTCTCTCTGTCAAAAAAAACCCTTAAAAACAGAGACAAAACAAAACAGGGATCCTAAACCTTGAGACACTGCATGCGGTGACAAGCCAGACACAGAAGGACACATCCCGCATGACCCCACTCCCAGGGGTCCCTAGAGGCGTCCCATCCACAGAGACCGAGAGTGGATGGTGGGAGCAGGGGGTGGGGAGTCCGTGCTTCATGGGGACAGAGTCTCAGTTTGGGGATATGGAAGGTTCTGGAAACAGATGGTGGGGGTGTTTGCAGAACAGTGTGAATGTGCTTAATGTCACTGAGCTGTGCAGTTAAAACGGCAAATTTCATATTACACGTAGTTTACCACAATTAAAGGAAATGAGCGGGAAGGCAATGCCGGCGTCCTCTGCCCGCAAAGCGCGTCCGCTTGGGAGCCAGACGGAGGCGGCGGGTGCAAAACCACTGGGAGCGCGCCACACGCCACTGCGCTGTGTGTTTTATTTATTTTTTTAAGCTTATTTATTTTGAGAGAGACAAAAACAGCACAAGTTGGGGAGCATCAGAGAGAGAGTGGGAGGGAGAGAGTCCCAAGCAGGCTCCGTGCCGCCAGTGCAGAGCCCGATGCGGGACTCGAACCCACAAAACTGCAAGACTATGACCTGAGCCGACACCAAGCAAGAGTTGGACGCTCAACCAACTGAGCCACCCGGGCGCCCCATAGCTGTGCATTTTAGAATGGCTGATTTTTGGGGGGCGCCCGGGTGGCTCGGCCGGTTAAGCGTCCGACTTCAGCTCAGGTCATGATCTCACTGTTTGTGGGTTCGGGCCCCGCGTCGCGCTCTGTGCTGACAGCTCAGAGCCTGGAGCCTGCTTCCAATTCTGTGTGTCTCTCTCTGATCCTCCCCTGCTCACATACTCTCTCTCTCTGTCTCTCAAAAATAAATTAAAAAAAACATTAAAATGGCTGATTTTTTCCTGTGAACCCTAAAAGGTTAAAACATAAGGGCATCTGGGAGGCTCAGCCAGGTAAGCATCTGACTTCGCCTCAGAGTCTGGAGCTGCTTCAGATTCTGGGTCTCCCTCTCTCTCTACCCCTCTCCTGCTTGTGCTCCCCCCTCTCAAAAATAAACATTTAAAAGAAAAAACTAAGCACGCGCACGCACGCGCACGCAAACAACCCGGGCTCAGTTTCGGGGCCGCGCGCTGACGCCCACCCAGCGGGGCCGACGTGAGAACTTCTAGGCAGAACGGCCAGAGCTTTAGCAGCTTTCAGCCCGGGACACCCCAGGCCCCCGCCGGGCACTGCTGAGCTCTGTGCCGCTTTCCCTGTCTCGTCACACCAGAGACACAGTGGTTCTCCTAACCGCTGTCACCCGAGCGTCTCCCCTATACCGTGCCCCGTCCGAGACACGATGGGCTGAATTGTGTCCCCCCCTAAAATTTATGTAGAAGCCCTGACCCTCAGGACCTTGGAGACCAGGGTCTTTAAGGATATTCTTAAGTTGAAAAGATGTCACTGGAGTGGCCCTAATCCAGTGGGACCTGTGTCCTTATAAGCAGAGGCGGTCAGGACACGGCCACAGAGGGGCGACCACGTGAGGCACGGGATGTGCGTGACGTCTGGACTCCAGGGCGAGGCCTCAGGAGGAACCAGGCCCTGCCAACACCTTGATCTCAGACTTGCCGCCTCCAGGAAGACTTCCTGGTGTGCAGGTGGCCGCGGCACTCTGAGGCAACACACCGGGGAGAGATAAGGCCCCCACTGTCGTGCAGCCTGCATTCCAGCCGGGAGAGGCAGAGGGAAATACTCTGCGCACATCTGCGAGGAGGGTCACTCGTGTACGTGTACGGAGGGCCCAGGGCGGGACGGTCGGAGGGATGGAAGAGACCGCAAGCCCCACAGGAGGAAGGCGGCGTGGCTGGGGAGGGGGCAGGGCAGGGACGGGACGGGGACGGGCGGGGGCCGGACCCGCAGGGCTGTTGGGTCGTGGTGTGGAGCCCGGCCCTGTGTCCCGGGGCACTTCGCACGCCCTCTGGGAACAGAGACGGGGCCGCAGGCTCCCCCTTCGCATGCCAGGCGCTCAGGGAACCCAGCTGTAGGACAGCTCATGTCCTGCCGGACCTCCTGGGCAGTTCTCGGGCAAGCTGGCCGTGGCCTGCTTCCCCGGACAAAAGGACAGGAATCCCGAGGATGAGGGTGACCAGGGTGCACGGGGAGGCGGTGGGGAGGGGCGTGAGCTGTGAGATCCTGGAACCCCAGGGAGAACAGAGAGGCCGGCCGGGCGGCTCAGGGCCAGGCCCGGGTCCTCACGGAGGAGGCCGGCCGGGCGGCTGCTCCGAGGACGGGTAAGACGACCAGAGCGTGGATCCAGAGAAACACCAGCAAATTCACGTTAACTAAAGAGAGCGGATAAAGCTGGCCCCGCAGGAAAACCACAGCCCCTCACGGGTCAGAGAAACGAGAGCTGAGGCTGAGCGAGGGCATGGGGTGCCCTGGGAAAACGGCCTCCAAGTGTTCCCAGTGTGGCTAAAAGGGGCTGTGATCAGAACTTACATCTGTTTAATGCAAAAGTGACCCAAAAAGTCTGAGTGTGTACTGACTTACAAACGGGTTCAGGGGCGCCGGGGGGGCTCAGTCAGTCGAGCATCTGATATGGCTCAGGTCACGGTCACAGTTCATGAGTTTGAGCCCAACGCGGGGCTGCTGCTGTCGGCACAGAGCCTGCTTCAGACCCTCTGTTCCCTTCTTTCTCCCGGCCTCACCCCCAATCATTCCCTCTCTCTTTCTCAGAAATAACCATTAAAAAACAATTAGGCGGGGGGCACCTGGGGGGCTCAGTTGGTTAAGTGTCCGAATTCAGTTCACGTCATGATCTCACAATTTGTGGGTTTGAGCCTCACATGGGGATCAGTGCTGACAGCTCGGAGCCTGGAGCCCGCCTCAGATTGTGTGTGTCTCTTTGTCCCTCCCCTGCTCACACTCTCTCTCTCTCAAAAATGAACAAATATTAAAAATAAAATAAAAATTTACGGGGTGCCTGGGTGGCTCAGTCGGTTAAGCGTCCAACTTTGGCTCAGGTCATGATCTTGTGGTTCATAAGTTCAAGCCCCACATCCAGCTCTGAGCTGTCAGCACAGAGCCTCCATTCTCCTCTCTGCCACTCCCTGGATCATTCACACACTCTCTCTCTCAAAATAAATACATGTTAGGGGCGCCGGGGGGGCTCAGTCAGTTAGGTGTCTGACTTCGGCTCAGGTCATGATCTCACAATTTGTGCGTTTGAGCCCCACATGGGGCTCAGTGCTGACAGCTCAGAGCCCGGAGCCTGCTTCGGACTCTGTATCTTCCTCTCTCTCTGACTCTCCCCTGCTCACCCTCTGTGCCTGTCTGTCTCAAAAACAAATAAACATTAAAAATAAATAAACTTTAAAAAATTATTAATAAAAACCACATAAAAGAACAAAAAGGGGTTTATCTCTAGGGGTGGCACTGGCGGGGTTGTTTTCTACATATTTCTGTTTAACCTCTCCAACAACCGTAAACAGAAGTCACAGGAAATTTGACAAAATGATGCCAAGTACACCATAAACACTTGTGGGGGGAGCTAAATGCCCAACACCTTTTTTCTTAAATGTTTATTCACTTTTGAAAGAGCGAGCGAGAGCGAGCGAGCGCGCGTGTGTGCGCACAAGCGAGCAGGGGAGGAACGGAGAGCCAGCTAGACGAGAATCCTAAGCAGGCTCCGCACTATTAGCACAGAGCCCAATATGGGGCTCGAACTCGAGAACCGTGAGATCATGACCTGAGCCGAAAGCAAGAGTCAGACACTTAACTGGCGGAGTCCCCCAGATGGCCCCCTGAGCGCCCGACAGTCTTAGTAACATTGGTTAGAAGTCACAGACTGCCGCTCACCGCTGACCACCGCCTCCTAAGACAGTACTGAACGACCAAGAAATGCTCAGCAAACACCCGCCGCGTGTGCAGCTGCCGACCCTGTGCCTTGCACACCTGCACGCCCTGCACCCCCCTCGCACCCGCGCCCTGCGGGAAGGGAAGCACGCTCCGGATCGCCGAGAAACCCGCCAGGGCGTTTCCGGGCGGGCGCGGAAGCCCTCGCTCCCAACACGGGTATCTCCCGCCGGCTTCTCCGCACCTTTTGCATCTGACAACGTACAAGCACGGCTCACGATGGTGAGTGGAACCAAGAGCGCGTGTTATTTTTGTAAGTAAGATAGGAAAGCCTGAGTCCGTCAAGGAAACTGGCGCCAGATCCCGGTCTTCTCCGCCCCCCCCCCCCGCGCCCCAGCGTTCGGGCGCGGTCACCAGGCAGGGAAGAGGAAGGGGGAGACTCTCCCCAGAGCGGACAACTCCGTCCCCGGAAACCCGCACACGCACGTGCGCAGTAGTGTGTGCACAGCGGCCACGAGGGCACACGACCCAGACACGTCTCTCAACTGATACATACACGTCCACCGCGCATGTCCCTCAGGCGCGTCCACCGCGCACGCGCACGCCCCTCGGCCGCGAGCAGGAGCGAGGCGCCCGCACCCGCCGCCCCGCGGACGGACCCCGAACACATGATGCTCCGGGAGGGAACCGGACACGCGAGGCCACGCGGGGTGGGAGTCCACGGGCGGGACCGTCCGGAACAGGCTTGTCCACGGGTGGGAGGGCGGCTCGTGGGGGTGAGGGACTGGAGGGTGGGGGGTGACGGCTTAGGAAGAGAGGGTGATGCAGTGATGGAATGTTCTAGAACTAGCCAGTGGCAGCGCTGCGTAGCTCTGTGAATGTACAGAAACCAGTGAAGTGTGTATTTCACAAGGGTGAATGTCGTGCTATGTGAATGGTATCTCAATGTCTAAAAAGCATGCTAAACACCCAGAAAAGCTATCTGTGGATTCAGGTTAAGGGCATCGTCTTGGCCCGGAGGCTCCTGGGCGGGAAAGCCTGAGCGCATTCTACTTCCCCTGGGCTCCGTTGGCCAGGCTGCTGTTGACTGACAGGCGGGCGGGACACAGGAAAGCACTTGAGCTCACAGGACAGGACAGAGCAGGACTACGGACACGCCCCCCAGATGACAATCTACCAAGCGGAAACCGGACTATCTGCTGAGGAATGTTAGACAGATGAATGATATGACACATGTGAAAAGTGATAACCAGTAAAAACAAATGAAATAAATCACCATGGAACCGGGCAGTGAAAACAAGAAAGGAAGGGGAGGGAGCCCAGGCTGCTGGGGGGACAGGGGCCGAGACAGGCTGGGCCGCCACCTCCCCGCCCACCAGGCCAAGGGCTCCCACCCCACCCCTACCTTCAGGGCTGCGGCCTTCCGCTTCAGGCCACTGTTGTCGCTGCTTTTGTCCGAGTCGGAGTCACTCTCCATCCTGTCGCTGGCCGCTGTGGCGGTCACGGTGGTGACGGCCATGACCCCCCGGACCTCGTCCTCGCTCCCGCCCGCCGGGTCGGCCTCAGGGGCCTCGCTGTCGGAGGAACTCACCGGCTAGGGGGCAAGAGCAGGGGGCACGGACCACGAGTCACCAGCAGGTCTGGGTGGATTCCCAACCAGGATGGGGACCCCGAGGACAGATCCCATGGCGGGGTCTCAAACGTCAGGGTCCGGCCTCCTCAATTTCCAAACCGGAGACCTACTCCCAGAGCCCGAAGAACTGAGGCTCGAGGGCAGCGGTGGACACACGCGGTGGTCACAGGCCGGCTCTCAGGGCCTCAGTTTCCACATGTGAGCAAGAGGGGGAGGGCACAATTTTGACCTCACAGGCCATCCTGCGGCCAGGATGGGGCAGAAGGGGTGTGCGGCATGCTCAGGGCAGTGCCTGGGCTGGCAAGAGGCCCAATAAAGTTTGCTTTACTATCATGAACATGCTCATCACGACGAAGGCAGGACCTCCAGGCCCCTCGATTTCCGTTTTACCCCAAGTGCCCGCTCGGGCAAGAACGGCCACAAAAACAACAGTGACTTAGACGGCGCGTCTGCGCTCGCCGCCTGCACAGAGGTCCCTGTCTCCGAAGAGCTTATGATCTAGCGGGAGAGACGACAGCAACCATCCGGCAGAACAATGTCTCACCGTGGGGATGGGGGTGGGGAGGAGCTACCGGCAGGCGGGTGCCACGGAATCAGGGGGAGGTGGGTGTAAAGTCGCAGAGTGTTTTGAAGTGCGTTTTGGGGAGGAATCTTGGAGGCTGGGACGACTCAGCTGACGAGTCATCTCGAGCATGTGAAGGGGCAGGAACAGGCCAGAGGAAGCACGTGGGGGCGGAAGGCCGGAGGGCTGGGCCAGGGCTGATGCAGGGTTACGGGGGATCGAGGGGACCTGGCAGGTACACAGGGACGGGCGCAGGGCTCTCTCGGGCCTGTTTCTGGACTGTTCTGGATGTCTAACGTCGACGGGAGGACCACGAGGAGCCCTGGCCACAGGTCACAGGACACCCGCTGTCTGCGGCCTTGTGCGGGGTGGGGCAGGCTAGAGGCGGGGGAGATGGGTTCCCTGCCCTCGAGGTGCTCCCAGTCTAACCGGGAGCAAGATGAGGAAGCGCAGAGATACAACAGGGACTGGAGGGGGCGCCGCGACATTCCTGGGGCTCCCAGCCGGGCCCAAGGGTAATATCTGACCGTGTAATTTCATGGGATTTCTTTACTGAGTAACTCATTTCTTTTAAGACAGAGATTGTGACTTTTCAGAGCAACAGTCTTCAAAAAATCCAAATTTCCACCTACCTATAAATAAACAAAATATAGGGCAGCTAGAGAATGGAATACTACTCGGCCATGAAAAGGCCTGAAACTCTGGTAAGCGCTACAGCGTGGATGAGCCCCAAAGCACGCTCGGTGAGGGAAGCGGCAAGCAAAGAGCCACGGATGATTCCATTTCTAGGAAGTATCTGGAATGGGCAAATTCATAGGAATCCGAGGTTGATGAGGAGTTCTCGGGGCGGGGCGCCTGGCTGGCTCAGTTGGTTGAGCTTCCGACTCTTGATTTCAGCTCAGGCCATGACCCCAGGGTTGCGGGATGGGGCCCGCGTCGGAGTCTGCGCGCTGGGCGTAGAGCCTGCGTGAGGCTCTCTCCCGTCTCCCCTAATTGTGCTCTCTTGCTCAATTCTTAGGGACGGCACCAAGGGGAGAATTGGGGGTGACAGCTAACAGGAGGGGGGTGTCCTTGTGGGGTGACGGAATGTTCTCAATTAGAGAGCAGTGAGGATTGCACGACACTATAAATATATAAAAGCCACTGGACTACGTGCTCAAAACCTTAAAACAGCGAATTTCCCAAATTCCTACAGGAAACTTACAACAGAAAGGCACGTCACCTAACGCTTGCCAAGAATCAAAGAGGTGACACTAAGCAGGTCAGACTCCTGACCTAAAACGCTGGCAGAGAATCACCACGCTTTGTCACACCTCCCGCCAGGGCGCCCCTTCCTCACAGTGGCGCGGTGAGGGGGCCGAGGTCACCGGGCTTACCACCTGTGTGTGTGTCCTGGGGGCGAGCTGTCACCCTCATCGTGCAGATGACGAAAAGGTGGCATGACAGCTCAAGTGTGATGGAGGCGGGACCACTGGACGCAGCAACTGCGGGGACCCGTCTTTGCTCCTGACCATCTGGGGGCCGGCCTGTGCCCCTCACGTCCAGCCACAGCTGGGCGCCTGTCCAGTCAGGAAAAGGGACTGTCCAGGAAGGTAAGTGGTGGGCCCTGCGCTGTGCCTGCTGACAAGGCCATGGACTCTGGATCCCTGGGGGTCAGCCCCGGGGGTC
>NC_043711.1:2947237-2952953 GCF_006229205.1 Suricata suricatta | reverse complement strand
GGGGGGGGGGGGGGGGGGGGGGGGGGGGGGGGGGGGGGGGGGAGGCCACAGGGAGCCTGGCCTCGTTCCCGACCATGCCATCACCTGCTCAGCACCATGTCACCGCGTCCCCGCCAGGTGCCTGATGTGCGTTTGCTCACGGGGTTCCCTGACAGCCCGGTGACGGGCTGACACTACCACGATCCCGTCTTAGATGAGGAAACAGGCTCAGAGAGGTGATGTGCCCCGCAAGGCGCACGGCAGGCTAGTGGTGCATCCAGGACTTGAACCCAGGTCCTTGGGCTCACACAGCAGGTGCTTACCTCCAGACCCACTGTGTGGAGGTTATTCTGCAGCCCCCCGCCTCCCACCCTCCACCCTGTGCCCGATGAATTTCGGCCTGAGACACGGGAGGGCCAGGGAAAGCCCCGGCTTCCTCTAACTAGGCGGAGAACCCTGGACAGGTGGTCCCTTTCTCTATCAGCGGACAAAGCTGTATTTCTAGAAAATCCTTCATCATTGCTTCTCAACCAGGAATGATTTCTGTCTCCTAGAAGGCATTTGGCAATGTCTGGGGACACACCTAGGGCTGCAAAACTGGGGGTGCCCCTGGTACCAAGTATGGGGAGGGCAGTCAGGGGTTCTGCTCAAAACCCCACAGTGCCCAGGAGCGCCCCCCCCCCCCCCCAGCAAGAATGGAAAAGCCCTGGGTTAGGACTAAGATGTCTCAGATTCTAGCCGGGTTCCTCTGGGCCTCCGTTTGCTCATCTGTAAAATGGAAAAGATGCCACCTGCCCAGGCCACCCTCAGGACTGGACCAAGAGCACGAAGCTGGAACCACACTCAGATGCCATCCCAGCTCCCAGCTTGGCAAGGTGGTGACGGAACGGGACTTGCAGTCCCCTCTTAGTGACAGAGCCAGCCGAGGAAAAGGAGGAGGCTCTTCTCTGCACGGAGACCAACAGTCGAGATAAACTTGGGGGGAGCCTGGCTGGCAAAGAGGGGCAGGCGGCTCTCGAACTCGGGGTGGTGAGTTTGAGCCCCACGATAGGTGTAGTGATTATTAAAGGTAAATAAATATTTTTAAAAAGATGTATTTTAGAGAACAATGAGCAAAGTTAAGAATTCCAGGCTTCTGGGACGCCTGGGCGGCTCAGTCAGTTGGGCATCCGACTTAGGCTCAGGTCATGATCTCGAGGTTTGGGAGTTTGAGCCCCGCGTCCGGCTCTGTGCTTCAGATCCTCTGTCTCCCTCTCTCTTTGCCCCTCCCTCCCCACGAGCACACTCACACCCGCGCTCTCTAAAATAAAATAAATAAACGTTAAAAAAAAATAAAAAGAATTCCAGGCTTTAGAAGGGAGAGCTGTGTGCGGTTTGCTGTGAGCACAGAGGCTGGAGACGTACTAGGAATGGGCCGTCGTGGCTCTCCTGCCTGGACGACCAAGCACAGTGACCGGGAGGGAGTACTTCCCACTGTACACAGATCCGCTCCCTTGTACACCCCCTCTTCGATTCGGCACCCCGAGCCTGCGTTTCCACACAAGACGTAAAGATACCCCAAAGACTTGAAGCGTGAACAGGGAGAGTGCCCAGGCACCGCACAGCCCTGTGGCCTGGCTCCGTCAGAGACATCTATGACGCTCGGTAACGGCCACCTCAGGGGTCCCGGGCCTGAGCCCTTCACTCCAACCCCAAAACCTCCGCCGGTGGGGCCCACCCATCTGCATCTTAGACCCACGCTCCAGTCGGAGCCCGGGCGGCAGAAACCCCCACAGCGGGGCCAGCGCTCACGCTTACAGCCCCTTCTCCAGGCGGGGAGTCCGCGTGGGGCCAGTTTCACGGTGAGGCCGCGCCGCTGCCGAGTTTCCTCCCTCGAGGGCAGGCATCCGCACAGCACTTCCCAAGCCGCGGGTGTGCAATAATATTAAATGGAGTGATGATTCACCAGCAGGCAATAAGCTTGCACGTAACCAAACGGAATTTGAGCCGCGGCCAGAGAAGGATCGCATGGAACCCAACTGCCTTAGAGACCTTCCGACCCGCTCCCCCGCGACGGGGGCGCATGACACGGGGAGGGGCAGCGGGAGAAGGGCGGGGGACCTCCTCCTGGACCCATCCCAGGAGGCAAAAGGAAAACCCTGCCAACATCCACCGAACGTGAGCTTGGCCCCTCGAGGTAGTGGTGCCGGACCATCGCGGCTCCAGCCACATCGGGTGAGCAAAACCCGACTCCGGACCACTGGCTCCGGGAGGCAAGAAGTGCATCTGTCAGCTTCACTATATACAGCCGTGCCTCCTGGGTCGGGGGGCGCAGGAGACCCCAAGTTCTCACGCGGGACTAGGCACTGCAGGGATCCTGGGTCCTTCGCTCACACAAACCAGACCCTCTGACTCCCGCGTGCCCCCTGCAGTCCGGCCCGCCCCTCCCGCTGCGTCCCTGGGCCTCCCGCAGAAAACCCCAGACACGGTGGCCGAGGGCAGGGCACAGGACCCCAGCCCAGCCTCCCCTTGTCTGCGTCTCAGCCCCGAGTGCCCGGAGCGGCGGCGCTCTCCGGGAATTTCCCTGCAACCTTATTTCCCCTGAGAAAACAAAGGGCTTTTTCAGAGCTGCAACAGCACTAGTTCAAGCCCAAGCTAATTCTAGAGCACTGGGCTTCACCCGGCGGGGGCGGGGTCCTGCACCCCTCCAGGCCACCCAGGGGGCATCTGCCAGGGTCTGGAGAGGTGTCTGGTGGGTGGGACCGGAAGGGGAGGTGCTACTGGGACAGAGTGGGTGGGGCCAAGGAGGAGACAGAGAAGACTGCCGAGGGTGAGCGGCGGGTGAGCAGCGTGGAGCCGGACAGGCTCCTTTTCCTTGCCCAGAGGCCAGCTGAGGCCGCCTGCGGCGCCCGGCGCAGGTGCCATGGGCTCGGGGGTCACCCGCGGCCACTCTCCGCCCCGGGGACTCACCAGAGGAGCACTGTAGCTGGCGTGCGGATTGTTCTGGATCTCCCACAGGCCCTCGTTGAAGCCCTTCCTCTTGTTGGGTTTCCCGTACTTATCCTTGCACTTGTCATAAGGAAACAGGTCCTTGGGTCCCAGGAAGGCCCTGGAGACAAGAAGCACGGGCCGGGGCCAGTCCCTGGTGAGTCCCGCCACCCCGGAGGCTCCAGGTGGGAAAGTCAGACCCCCCGTAGGAGACACTTACGTTTCATGTGTACCAAAAAAGAAGATGGGGTACTTGTTGGGGGGCGGCTTCACGGCACCGTCGGCGATGTCGTCGATCTGCAGGGAGAGGCTGGTCAGGGGGGCTGTGGGGGGCTGCCTCACCCGCTGTGCCGGCGAACGGCCAAGACATCCGCCAAGTTACTTGGGGGAAGGCGTGCTGGAAGGGGGTCTTCAGCAGAGGGAGACAGGGCTGGGCCCAGGTAGGCATCTGCATCCTTCGGCGTGACCCCGCCCCCCATGCATGCCCGGCCCCTCGCCCCAGAGTGTCCACCCTCCAAGGTGGGTGCTTCACCTGAGCAAAGCCAAATATGGGCCCCTGAGCCGCCAGGAGGTGGGGCCAAGCTCAGCTTCTGCGAACTCCCAGGGCCCTCCCTCGGGACCCCCTCCCCACCCCGGTACAGGGGCGATCGGGGGTCTCTTTCCCAGAGGCTGCAGCTGGCAGCTCCAAGGATGCAGAGGGTGGGGGGTGGGCTGCAGGAGACGGGCCTTGAGCATCCAGGAAGTCCCACCCTCTCCCTACAGGCCCATGGGCCCCGGCAGCTGTCAGTCACCTCCCCACAGGAGGCTAGCAGCCCCTTCACTTCCAATCAGGTGCTTGGAAATGTTCTGGGGGCTTAGAGAGCTGGCAGGAGAGGGGGGGTGGAAGAGCGGGAGAAGCTGGTACTCTGGGAAGAAGGGAAGTACCCGCAAAGTTTCAGGGCTCCTGGGGCCCCCCAGAAAAGAAGCCCGAGAAAATCTGGCTAAAGTGAGTTTTCTGGTCCCCGTTCATTCCTTTCCCAACCTTTTGGGAAAAGCCTGGGGGGGCTGCTGGAACCTTCCCTTCCCCCCCCACCCCTACCCCAGGTTCCCTCCTTGGTTCCCTGGGCTACTTTTCAAAGTCCTTGGTCCCTGGGCCTCAGGCCTCCATCGCAGCATCCCTGTCCTGCAAACTTCATCACCCTGAGGACCGGCCTGCCACGCCTTCCGGCCCGGCTTCGGGCCACCCAGGACCCACCTCTGAGCCTAGCGGCGCTGCAGCACCAGCCCCTGGGGCCGTTCCAGACCCCCAGGTCCGCATGGTGCCCGCTGCTGCTCCCTTCCACCCAGAGGGAGCGAGGCTGAAATCTCCAGCCATCTGCCCATCCGGCCTGGGCAACTCCTGGGCTCCTCCCGGTCCAGACTTATCCATCCTTCCGACGCCCCGCGCTGCTGCCGGGGCCTCCCACCCCCCCCACTCCTTTAGTCCCAACACGCATACTCCACCGACCCAGGTTCTGGGGCAACTGTATCCCTAAGACCTGGGGACGGCGACCTCCAGGTCCCTCCTCACAATGGCCTGCCCTCGGCAGTGCCGGGGGCTCCACTCTCCCCGACTCCCACACTCGGGGTGCCCTTCAGACCTGCGCTCGGGCACCATGTGGGTTCCCTGGATATCAGCCCTTTCTAAAGGGGATGCCCAGAGTCCCCTTGGCTCACCCCTTCCCTCATGCTCTCTCTCGGGCTTGAGTCTGGGAAGGTTTCTGATTCAAGCGTCAGGGAGGACCACCCCGGGAACTTCCTCAACCCCACACCCTAACCAGTCTCCTCCGCAAGAGGATGGGGGAGGGGGTCCCCGGGTTCCTCGAGTAAGTCTCATTCCGAACCCTGGCCCGCGACACCCCGCATTCTCACAGGAGTCCTCTCAGCCTCAGTGACCTTGTGCACACAGCTCCCAGCCCCATTTCCAGCCCCCCTCACCCCTCTCCCTCACTGCACCCCACACCCCGAGCCCACCCTCACGAACGGCCCGCGGCCCCACACTGAGATGCTTCCGTCTGAGGCGCCCCATTCCCACCAGTCTGATTCCTCTCCTTAAACCCCATGTTCCTCAGCTCCCCTCACACCACCTACTCCCTCAAATACTTGAACTTGAACCTTGCCCCCTCAGGCCCCAGGTCCCTCAAACCCCACGACCCTTGGCGCGATTCGCTGAGGCCCGGCCCCCCCCCCAAACTCTCCATTACGCGGGTCCCTGAGGCCCGGCCCCCCCCAAACCCCATTACGCGCGTCCCTCTGGCCCCGGTCCCCCAGCCCCCGTTATGCGGGTCCCGCAGGCCCATGACCCCCAAAGATCCCGTTGTTCGGGTCCCTGAGGCCCGAGGACCCTCCCTCAGACCCTCGTTGCTCGGGTCCCTGAGGCCCAGGGGCCCCCAGACCCCCGTTACGCGGGTCCCTTAGGCCCGGTGTCCCAAGAGCCCCGTTACGCGGGTCCCTCAGACCCGGGACCCCAGCCCCCCGTTGCACAGGTCCCTAAAGCCCGGGGACCCCGAGGCCCCCGGTGCACGGGCCCCTCAGGCTCGGGCCCCTCCTGCCCCACCCCCCACGCCTGGCCCATCTCCCGCGCGGCCTCACCCGGGCCGGCCAGTGCGGGTAGCCCTTCATCTTGGCGAACACCAAGTCCCCGGGCTTGAAGGCATGCGGCATGCTGGCGGCGGGAGGCCCAGGCCGCAGGAAGCGGCGGAAGCGGCGGCGGCGGCGGCGGCGGCTACGGCGGCGGCGGCAGCAGCGGGAG
>NC_043711.1:2938292-2947137 GCF_006229205.1 Suricata suricatta | reverse complement strand
GGCGGCAGCAGCGGGAGGCGAAGCCGGGGGCGGGAGCGGGGCGCCGAGGGGGCGGGGGTGGCCGCCTGGGCAGAGAGCCGGCGCCTGCTTATTGGGCTGCGAGCTTCCGGAAGTCCCGCCCTCCCGTCGTCACGGGCGGGAGACGCCGTCACTCAGGACCACGTGCGGGGATAGAGGAGCCCAAGGACCAATGAGAAGAGGGGTTGGAGCAGAGCAAGTTAACGGGATTGGGTAACGGGCAAAGCCAAGAGGCGTGACCCAGGGGCCTAATGGGAGCGGGGCGGAGGTTATGGGAGGTGAAAGGGGAAAGGTGGGAGGATGAAACGGAGGCTTTCAGGGAGTAGTGAGGCGGACAGCGAAGCATCTTCGGGGCGGGGCTTAGGGCAGAGGGGCGGGCCATAGGACGCCACAGAAGGAGGGCTTTAAAAGTAGAAGGCAAACCATTGGCTACCACAGTAAGGAGGCCAAATCAATGCAGGGAGCGGGGCCCTGAAAGTCGCCCGCTCCACGAGCCGGGGATGAAGGAGGGCCGCAGGCCATTGGCTATCACTCGAAAGGACCTCAAGGTAGGGAGCAGACATTGGCTACCACAGGGGGAGGGGCTAAAACGGCTGTTCGCCATTGGATATGGTGATAGGAGAGGTTCAACTCAAAATAGGGACGCGCGGTTGCCTGCCCGAGGGGCGGTGCGTGGGAGGAGCGGCGCTTACGGTGTTCTTTGGATTAACAGCCTGAGCGCACCGGCAAGTGCTTTTTGACTCACCGAAATATTATGAGCTCCGGGGAGGCCCGAGCCAAAAGATACCCGTTATGCATATTCATTCCAGAAAACTGTTGCGCACAGCGTGGCCAAACTCCTTGACCTCTGTGCCTTATGGGACTCATAATGGTGCCTATCTTAGAGGGGCGTAAAAGTTAAGTGATTTCATTACCCCTGTGCAATGCAAACTGTGCCTGGCGATCAGAAATACGGGAAGCATTAGATGCTGTTAGCCACTTAATTTCTTTGTAATTACGACCCTTTGTAGGAACTCAAAAGAGCTAGAGAGGTTTTTAAGAAAATGCTGAGCGGTGAGGGAGGGAACGGGGAGGGCTTTTTGGAGGATGTGGTTTAACTGAAGACTCGCAGGATGAATAGAAATTGGTCAATACAGTGAAGTGGACACTGAAAGGACACTTAGGGCAGAGGCATAGCAAGTGCAAACGCCTAACCCAAAAATGATGGAGTGAGTGAATGGGGCAGGCAGGGAAGGTTCTAGGGGTCCACTGAGGACCTATCGTAGAGCCTTGTGAACATCTGTGAGTAGTTTAGCTTTTAGTTTATATTCTTTTTTTTTTTTTAAGTTTTTATTTACTTCTTTTGCGAGACAGTGTGAGCAGGGAAGGGCAGAGAGAAAGGGAGAGAGAGGATCCCAAGCAGGCTCTGCACTGTCAACACAGAGCTGGAAGTGGGACTCCCAACTAATCATAACCTGAGCAGAAACCAAGAGCCAGACTCCCAACGGACTGAGCCACTCAGGCGCCCCAACTTTAGCTTCTTGGGAAAACACTGGACTGATTTGATCATAGGGTATAAAGATAATACTTTGGACTCAAGACACATCCTTATGCATGTGAAATAGATCTCTATTTTTAAGAGTTAAACAGACCTAACCACATGACCCCCAATTCCATCCCTAAGTGTGTCTACTCAAGTGAAATGAAGATATAAAAACTTTCACGCAAATAGACATCACAGCATGATTCTCAACAGCCAAAAAGCACAAAAACCCAAGTGTCCATCAACAGGTGAATGGATGCCCCAAAAGTGCTCGATCCTTACAACAAGGAATAAATTCAGCAATAAAAAGAAAAGAAACACCAACACACTACAACCCGAATAAACCTCAAAAACACTATACTCAGTGAAATAAGCCAGACCAAAGGTCACATATCCTCTGATTCCAACATCATATGCCATTTGATAGAATGTCAAAAAAAAAAAATTTTATTTCCAGGCACAAAGCAGGTGCCTTGAGCTAGCGGTAGGAATCCAGAGTGACATGTGTAATTCCATCAAAAGGGCTATGAGGTTTCTTCTGTAGGTGATGGATATGTCTGAAAATTAGATTGTGGTGATGGTCTTAAACTTTGCAAATCTACAGTGAAATTCATTGAATTGTATTCTTAAAGAGGTGAAAATTTGGGTATGTAAGTCAGATAACAATGAAGCTATTTTAGAAGTGATTTCTCAGGTGAGAAGAGCTCTCAGGTAGAATTGTTGGATAAAATTCAGGGGCACCTGGGTGGCTCAGTTGGTTGAGCGTCCGACTTCGGCTCAGGTCATGATCTCACAGTTTGTGGGTTCGAGCCCCAAGTCAGGCTCTGTGCTGACAGCTCGGAGCCTGGAGCCTGCTTCCGATTCTGTGTCTCCCTCTCTCTCTGACCCTCCCCTGCTTGCGCTGCCTCTCTCTGTCTCTCCAAAGTAAACTTAAAACTTTTTTTAATTAAAATAAATAAAAACTTTAAAGAAATTTCAGAATTCCCAGTTAGATCTCAATTGTCGATACACAACAAATGCTTTTTCGCGATCAGTATGTGACCTCTGCCTAATGCAATGTTTGTGATATACCTGAAAGTATTTGTTACACATCCTACAATGGGGATGAACCTTGAACACAGTATGCTCAATGAAATAAGCCAGACACAAATGGCAAATTCTGTGGGATCCCACTCACAGGGGTCCCTAGAGGAGTCTCATTCAAAGAGACAGAGAGTGGGGCGCCTGGGTGGCTCAGTCAGTTAAGCATCCGGCTTCGGCTCAGGTCATGATCTCACAGTTCGTGGGTTCGAGCCCCGCATCAGGCTCTGTGCTGACAGCTAGCTCAGAGCCTGGAGCCTGTTTCAGATTCTGTGTCTCCCTCTCTCTGACCCTCCCCTGCTTGTGCTGTCTCTCTCTGTCTCTGGAAAATAAATAAATAAATAAATAAATGCACGCAAAGAGACAGAGAGTGGATGGGGGGGCCAGGGCTGGGGCAGAGGTTGGGGAGTCCGTGCTCCATGGGGACAGAAGACGGATAGTGGCGTGGTTGTGACCCAGTGTGAGTGTCCTTGACGCCACTGAGCTATGCACTTAAAATGGTTAAAATTACAAATTTTACGTTAGAGATCTGTTTTACCACAGTAAGAAAAACAATAATAAATATTATCAAATAAAAGGATAGGACTCCTAATTCTTTAAAATAGTTAAAATTGTCATTTAACATTGTGTGGATAACATTAACGTATTTTTATGAGAAATTCAGATCCGGTAGGGAGGTCCTGTATTTAAAAATGTTTTTTATTTATTTTTGAGAGACAGAGAGAGACAGTGCAAGCAGGGGAGGGTCAGAGAGAGAGGGAGACGCAGAATCTGAAGCAGCTCCAGGCTCTGAGCTGTCAGCACAGAGCCCAACATGGGGCTCGAACCTACGAACGGCGAGATCACAACCTGAGCCGAAGCCGGACATTTACTGACTGAGCCACCCAGGTGCCCTGGGGTCCTGTATTTTATAATTGCTAAATCACACAGGGGACAAGTGAGGAAGTTGAACAAGGAAAGAGGAAGATGCCACTTCTGTGGGGCCCTACCTCCAAAGCCCTCCTGACTCGGTGCACACTTTCTCCCCAGACCTTGAACTAGTGCAGAAAACCAGACTTCCTGCCCAGAACTCATCGAGCTTTGTTGAGCAGCTGGGAAATGATCAGGCTTTGATGAAAGCTGGGGCCAGGGTTCTCCCAGAAGGTGGGGTGGCCCCCCCAAAGTGGCCGGCTGAGGCAGGAGAGGACCCAAATTAGAGGCCTGTGAGGACAAAGGTGGAGGTGGAGGTTGCGCCTTTATTCACTGCTGGGGGGCGGGATGGCTTCCTGCTCCTTAAGAAACAGGAGCAGGCAAGTTGGAGATGGCGCTGCTTCGGTCCCCCCTCCCCAGAAGGGCAAGAAAGGGCCCCTCTAACAGCAGGGGGCCCGAGCACCTCCTGTGTGGTGAGGCTTGGCCCCCAGTTTACTAGGGGGACCATCATTAGGAAATATTTACTGCACACTTAGCCAAGTGCAAGAAGAAGTGACATATAGGGGCATCAGGCTGGGTCAGCTGGTGGAGTGTGGGACTCTTGATCTTGGGGTCAGGATTCAAGCCCCACGCTGGGTATAGAGCTTACTTAAAAGTAAAATCTTGGAGCACTTGGGGGTTTCAGTCCAGTCAGTTGAACGTCTGACTTCAGCTCAGGTCATGATCTCGCAGTTTGTGAGTTTGAGCCCCGCTTTGGGCTCTAAGCTGTCAGCCCAGAGCCGGCTTCAGGTCCTCTGTCCCCGTCTCTCTCTGCCCCTCCCCTGCTCATGCACTTTCCCTAAAAAATAAATACATATTTAAAAACTAATACATAAAATCTTTTTTAAAAAATCAGTAACATTTATTGAGCTGCCCATATGTTCCCGCCCACATTATTATTTTTTTCGCAAGTATCCTCTACCCCCAGTGTGAGGCTCAACTCATGACGTCAAGTTGGAGAGTCACGCACTCCGCCATCTTGCTTGGCCAGGTGCCCCCAGGCCACGCTGTATAGCATGTTCTTAACATACTTTCATTTCCAGGTCAGTTATTTGTCACCCCTGCTTTCCAGATGGGGAGACTGAGGCAGCCGGTTAGCCCTGGGGTTTGGAACGCCTCAGAGTGTTGGATACCACTTACCTAAGGACGTTTCCCTGCCTGAGCTGGAACAGGAATGTATCCATCTGTTACGAGGTGTTCTGTTTTTATTTTTATTTTTTTAATTTTTGTTGTTTTTAAATCTTTTTAAATATTGATTTATTTTTGAGAGACAGAGAGACAGCATGAGCAGGGGAGGGGCAGAGAGAGAGGGAGACACAGAATCTAAAGCAGCTCTAGGCTCTGAGCTGTCAGCACAGAGCCCAACGTGGGGCTCGAACCCATGAACCATGAGATCATGACCCGAGCTGAAGTCGGAGCTTAACCGACTGAGCCACGCAGGTGCCCCGGTTTTCTGTTTTTAAGTGTTTACTTATTTATTTTAAAGTTTATTTATTTATTTAAATATTTATTCTTGAGAGAGAGGGAATAGGAGCAGGGGAGGGGCAGAGTAAGTGGGAGACACAGAATCTGAAGCAAAAGCAGACTCTTGAGCTGTCAGCCCAGAGCCCAATGCAGGGCTTGAATTCACAGACCTTGAGATCATGACCTAAGCCAAAGTCAGATGCTTACCTGACTGAGCCACCCAGGTACCCTAATTGTTATTTATTTTGAGAGGAAGGTGAGGGGCAGAGAGAGAGGGAGAGAGAATCCCAAGCAGGCTCTGAGCTGTCAGCACAGACCCCGACGTGGGCCCGAACTCACACACTGTGAGACTATGCCCTGAGCTGAGATCACATTGGACATTCAACCGACGGGGCCACCCTGGAGCCCCATAACATACTCATGTATGGGCCAGCCAGTTCCGGGCCTCCTAGGCCAGCCTCCTGCACTCCCATGTGGCGGTGGGAGGTGGGCCTATGGGGGTGGAGAATCATGGCCCCCTCAAAATCTATGCATCAGAACATACAAAGAAGCTCTCCTCGGGACTTGAGTGTGCATGATGATTTGAGAAGCACCTCAATGAAGGGTCATTTGATCTGCTGGTCCTGGGTTCAGATCCTCCCTTTGCAAGCTGTGGGGCTGTGGACAAGTGTGTTTGGAACGTTGCAACCTCCTCCATAAACTGGTGAGAAATATCAGGACTCATTTCTTTGGGTTACAAAGCCTCTGGGCTGCTTTGGTTACCTACTGTTTGTGTAACAAATTACCACGAACTTAGTGACTTAAAACAATGCAAATTTATTTTTACCATTTTGGAGAACAAAAATCAAAGTGAGTCTTACTGAGATAAGATCCATCTGTTGGCTGAATTGTACTACTTCTAGAGACTCCCAGGGAGACTCCATCTCCTTGCCTTTTCCAGGTTCTAGAAGCATCCTGCATTCCTTGGTTCAGGCCTCTTTCCTCCATCTGGAGACATTTTTCCAAAGAAAACATAGATGGCCAACAGGTACATGAAAAGGCAATCAACTGATCATTAGGAAAATGCAAATAAAAACCATTAAATATCACCTGACACCTGTCAAAATGGCTATTATTTTTATTTATTTTTTATTTTTTTTGGAGAGAGAGAAAGCAGGGGAGAGGGAGTGAGAGAGAATCTTCAGCAGGCGCCATGCCCAGCGTGCAGAGTCCAACATGGGGCTCGATCCCACAATCCTGGGATCATGACCGGAGCTGAGATCAAGAGTCAGATGCTTAACCGACTGAGCCACCCAGGTGTCCCAAAGTGGCTATTATTAAAAAGACAAGAAATAACAAATGTTGGGGAGGGCGTGGAGAGAAGGGAGCCCTCATGCACTGTTGGCGGGAATGTAAACTGGTACAGTCATTACGGAAAATTAAAAATTAAATAAAAAATAAATTAAAAAGATAAAAAACAGGACTAGTATAACCCAGGAGTTATACTTTTGAGTATTTACACGAAGAAAACAAAAACATTCATTTGAAAAGACGTGCACTCCTATGCTCATGCAGCATGATTTACAACAGCCAAGATATGGACACAACCCAAGTGTCCGTGATGGATGAATGGATAAAGAAAATGTGGTATGGATATACAATGGAATATTAGCCAAAAAAAGAACGAAATCTTGCCATTTGTGACAACAATGGACAGCAAGGGCGTTATGTGAAATAAGCCAGAGAAAAGCAAATACAGTATGAGCTCTCCCATACGTGGGATCTAAGCAAACAAAAGTGTTATGCAAAAGGAGCCCCAGTGAAGTCACAGATGAGAACTTATTGGTGCTTGCCTGAGGGGGGGGGGGAGAAATGGACAAAAAGGGTCAAAAGATTAAACAAAACCCAAATGAACCTTACCTACCATGCCACTATCACTCCTAGAAAAGTCAACAACAGGGGCTTCTGGGGGGCTCAGTCAGCTGAGCGTCAGACTTCGGCTCAGGTCATGATCTCAGGGTTTGTGAGTTCAAGCCCACACCGGGCTGTGTGCTGACAGCTTTGAGCCTGGAGCCTGCTTCGGATTCTCTGTCTCTCTCTCTCCGGCCCTACCCCACTTGGACTCTCTCTCTCAAAAATAAAAATAAACATTAAAAAATACATTTAAAAAAAAAGAAAAGTCAACAACAGGGGTGCTTGGGTTGGTCAAGTGACTCTTGATTTAGGCTCAGATCAGGAAGCCAAATTGGGATTCTCGCTCTCTGACCCTCACCCACTCATACTCAGCTCTCTCTCAAAATAAATAAAGTTAAAAAAAAAAAAAAGAAAAGAAAAGAAAGAGAAAATCCAGAGGCGCCTGGGTGGCTCCGGGTTAGGTGCTCAAATTCAGCTCATGATCTCAGTACTTGTGAGTTCGAGCCCCAGGTCAGGCACTGTGCTGACAACTCAGAGCCTGGAGCCTACTTTGGATTCTGTCTCTGTCTCTGTTTACCCCTCCCCCGTTGTGATCTCTCTCTCTCTCTCTCTCTCAAAAATAAATAAACATTTTTTAAAAAGTCAACAACAGCTCCCTTACATCTTCTAATGCCCAGACACATTCACATTTCCTAGTGGTCTGAAAAATATCCCTTGCACCTGCCCCCCTTATGTGATGTCGCAAACTGTCCACACCTGCTCCGCCCTTCCCACTGTGCACTTTTTCTCTCTAGCACCTGACATCTTCTACTCTGCCAGACTTTTCATGTCGTCTGTCTTCCGTCCCCAACCCCATGGAAAACGTCATGAGGTCTGCGAGGTCCAGGATTTCGTGTTTTCTTCCTTGCTGGTACAGAGCTGATTCTCAACAAACAAAACGAAGTAAATCATCAAGAGCTCCATTTACTGCAAGCGTTCTAAGGGCACCATTGCGCTTAAAATCGTCCTCCGACGTGGGCGGTGCTCTTATCTCCAGCGCGAAGGAAACCAAAGTCGTGGAAGGTTGCACCGGATTCTCCCCCTCAACACTGTGCAGGCTCTCAGGTGACGTCAGAGCTCCGTAACCCAGGCCCCTAGGGGATGTGCCACCGTGGGTCCCCAGGCCCTCGCTCCTGCGCCCCTTGTGCCTGGGTAACCGGCGGTGCTGGTCGCGGGGCTGGCTCCTCAAGGTCCTGCACGGCCCCCACCCTGAACTGCGTGCGGGAGCCAGGGAAGGTTTTCGGGCAGGGGAAAGGTCAGGGCCAGGGCTCCCTCCGCGGGCTCTGCGAGCTTGTCCCGCCCTCTCCGGTCACCTCGTTGGGGAACGAGGTGCTGAGCGCGCGGGCACAGCCTCCGGCGGGAAGCGAGCCCGTCGCCCCTGGCAACGGAGGCCGGGCTTACCACCGAGACGCGGCCGGAGGGTGCAGAGCGGCCGGCGTGGGCCAGCGAGGCGCACCGGACCGATTGTCACGTGGGCGGCCGCGCGAAGGTGGGACTTCCGGCAACGAAGTATTTTCTTTCCGGTTGTTGGCTCCTGCCCGCCCCACCCCGACTGGGCACTGCGCCCCCCCCCCCCCGCGCCCCGCGGCCCCCCTGCCGCTGGGCCCGCCGCCACCATGAAGAAGTTCTTCCAGGAGATCAAGGCTGACATCAAGTTCAAGAGCGCGGGGCCTGGTCAGAAGCTCACGGACTCCGTGGGGTGCGTGACCGGCGCTAGGGCTTGAGATCCGAGGGGAGGGGCGGGGAGGGGCGTCTGAGGATGGGGAGAGACCTCTGGGGGCGGGGCACGGGGGGCGAGGGTGGAGTGAGGGGGAGGGGTGGCCTCCGGGGACGGGGGCCGGGGGGCGACGGTAGGAGTTAGGGGAGGCGTGGCCTCCGGGC
>NC_043711.1:2933171-2938192 GCF_006229205.1 Suricata suricatta | reverse complement strand
GCGTCTGGGCCCTGGTTCTGGAGCGTGAGGGAGGATTGGGTAATAGAGAGTCTGAGTCGGTGTTGGAAGAGATCTCAGAGAGCTGGGGTTGAATCGCTTAGGAAGGTCTGGGAGGGAGGGCGGGGTGGAGGTGAGGACTGGAGGCATCTGTGACTGGGAAGAGATGGGGCCTTGTGGGTGATGGTTGAAGCAGAGGGGAGGTCCGGAGAGAGCCGTGGGAGGAGAGGGGAGGAGAGGGCGGGCTGGCCGGGTGCACATCCAGGCTTCTGTGGCTTGTCCGGGGTGGTGCGGGACGCTGCGGGCTCCAGTGGGCTGTGACAGAAGGTCACCGAGGGGGTGGATTGAGCAAAGGAAGTGCAGAGGGGTGTGGGGTTTTGGGGACCGAGTGGGTCTAGGGAGGGGAACTGATGGAGAAAGATGTCAGTGTGGGGTGAGGTCTCTTGACAAATAATGGAAGGGATTGTGAAGAGGTGGGGCCGTGACAGGTAGGGGGAGAGGCGGGCAGGCTCCGGGAAGGGAGGACTGGGAATCAGGAGGCAGCAGGGCAGGTGAGGGAGAGTGTGTGCATGAGCTCAGGGCACCTGTCTCTGGGGTGGGTGCTCCCGAGACTGGGATGAGGGAGGGCCTGGCTCGTGAGTCAAGGAGCGAAGCCCCGTGCACCAAGTCAGGTCCTGGGAGCCTGAGCGGGGAGAGCAGGGTGGCTGGGGAGGGGGCTAGACAAGGGGGTCCGGTGCAGCCGGGACTGAGCATGGCAGGAAAGACGTGGGGGCCGTGGGGGGGGGTGGCTGTGTGAGATGGGAGGCCCGGGAGGAGAGAAGAGGGGAGTAGCGTGGAGATCCGGGCTTCTGTGACACACTTGGGGCAAGACTGGAGGCTCAGGGTGTGCGACAGGCACTGTCCCCCCACGGGTCAGAGAACGTTCCTGCTGTCCCAGCACTCACCTTCCAGTGGGGAGAGGCGGACAGGAAAGCAGTGCGTGGATGCTGGAAGGGCAGCTGATACTCAGGGCCAGGAGATAGCTAGTTGGGGACTGTTAGGTGGCCTGGGAGTACCTCTCTGAGGAGACATCAGAGCCGAGTGCTGGATGAGGTGAGGTTCAGCCACGTGGAAATCTGTCGCCTACACATGCACACACACCCCACACACACACCCTGAAGTCGCCCCACCTGCTCCCAGACTTCTTTCCTCATCCCACCCCCAGACTGAACATTTTGGCCAGAAGGTGCAGAAAGTGCAAAGGCCCTGGGGTAGGAGCCAGTAGGACCTGCGGGAGCATCAGCCAGAAACCAGTGTAGACTGAGAGGTGTGAAGGAGGGGGTGCAGGGGGTGGTGAAGGGCCTCAGGACGGTGTTATGCGTGTGGTGTGAGGGCTCGGTGCAGAGGAGGGGCGAGATGTGGTTTAGGTTTAGGAGGGTCCCTGTGTCTGCCCAGCAGAGCCTCGGAGAGGGTAGGAGAGGCGTCTAGAAGACGACATTTTTCTAGAACTGGGTGATCACATGGGGCTGGGGTACGGCTACCTGATTCGTCCTTTTTTCATCCCACGCCGGTCACCTGGGCGCAGAGGGGCAGTGATGGGCAGGAAGCAGGTCCCAGCCGCCTTGGGGACACGAAAAGTGAGCTGCCTCTGTATCTGAGCAGGAGTGAGGCCATGAACTGAGAGCCTTGGCTCCTGAGAAAGTTCTGGAGAGGCAGGACAGATAATTCCAAGTCTCGGGGTCTGGAGAGGGTCTGAGGAAAGGGGGAGTCAGCCCGGGTGCCAGGAAGGAAGGGGCTCTGTGGCTCGGGAGCGTCCGTCCTGTGTCCGTGTCCCCGGGTGCAGGGGAGGGGACACCCAGCGCCCGCCCCGCAGCCTGGCACACGGCCAGACACACAGTAGGTGCTCCCTAAGTGAAGCCGTGCGCCTGGCTGGCAGGATTGTCACTCTGGTGAGGGATCAGGAAGAGGAGCGACCCCTTTGAGTCTTATTGGTTCCTGAAGGCGAAGGGGCGCCTCCTCACACGCATCCACCGTGGCCATGGGGCGCACTGCTGTCACCCCCGTTCATGCACCATGACCCCGAGGCCCAGGCCAGTGCAGGACTCGCCCCAAGGGGCAGAGCTGGGGGCAGAACTGTCATCTGCCTCCAGGGGCCCTTCTTCCTGTTAGAACTCTCTGGTGGCTGCGGGTGGCCCCTGGCAGAGAGGGTCGTTTCTGTCCAATGGGGCAGAAGTGGGAGAGGGACAGAGGCTCTTCTGCCTGACCCCCCCACCTTCCCGTCTCTTCCCAGGGAGAGGGCCCCCAGAGAGAAACCCAACCAGACTGCGCTCCGGCAGCCCCGCCAGGGACCCACCGATGAGGCCCAGATGGCGGCCGCCGCGGCCCTGGCCCGGCTGGAGCAGAAGCAGCCCAGGGCCCGGGGCCCCACGTCGCAGGAGTCCATCCGGAACCAGGGTGAGCGGGGGCCGTGCCCCGTGCCGTGTGGGGTGTGGGGAGGGGCAGCAGGTCTGCCGTAAAGTCACTTGTGAGCGCGGGGGGTGCTGGGGTCTGAGAGGTTGAGGAGGGGAGACGGCAGTTGAGACAGGGCTGTCATCGGGGTGGAGTCTGGGGGCGTGGAGAGGTGGCCCGGGCAGGGCGCCTGAGTGGAGAAAGGACTAGAACCCAACTCCCTTGGGGCCTGTGGGGGGTGGGTGTGCGGTGGGCCTGGGGACAGCGGGGCCCACAGCTGACCCATCTCCTGCCTCTCTCCAGTGAGAAAGGAACTTCGAGCGGAAGCCACTGTCAGCGGGAGCCCGGAGGCCCCAGGGACCAACACGGTAAACACGTCCGCGGGCAGCAAGACACCCCAGGGGCATCTTGGGGCAGGGCGCTGGCTGTCACCCGCCCTGGGCTAGCCTTCGGCAGTAAGCACACGGGGCTGGAGGACACAGAAGACAGGTCAGGGTGGAGACAGGTCACGTCTGGCCCTGGGCACAAAGGAAGCTGCTGGGAAAGCAGAGGCAGGTTGTGGCTAGAGCTGGACTGACCATGACCTTCAACTCACCTCCTGCCCTCTGCTGCTTACAGGGGAGGTAGGAGGGCTTTTCGGACACTGGTGTAATCAGGGAGGCCTTGCTGGGGGTGGTGGGCTTTAAAGGAGAGCCTGGCAGAAAGGGTGTTTTGAGTAGCTTGACCTCTGAGGTCTCACTGAAGTTTTTTTTTTTTTAATGTTTATTTTTGAAAGAGAGAGAGAGAGGGAGAGAGAGAGAGAGAGAGAGAGAGGGAGCAAGAGCAAGTGGGGGAAGGGCAGAGAGAGAGGGAGACACAGAATCCGAAGCAGGCTCCAGGCTCCCAGCTGTCAGCACAGAGCCCGACAGAGCCCGACGCGGGGCTCGAACTCCTGAAGCGTGAGATCATGACCTGAGCTGACGTCGGATGCTCAGTGGACTGAGCCCCCCAGGCGCCCCGCCGTCTCACTGAGTTTTAAGAACAGAAGAGGCCGTGGAAAAGCCTAGGAGTTGAGGTCCAGAGGGAGGCCTGGACTCAGCCAGGCCACCGCGACTCCCGAGTCTTGTCTAATTCCGAGGTGGCCGGCCCTGTTGATGGAGCAGAAGGGGCCCAGTGTCTGGGCCCAGGTGTCCTTCGGCTAAGCAAGCAAAGGGGGCAGCATGGGGACCCGGCACGTGTGGCTGCCGGGCCACGCGGTCAGCCGCCTCCGCGCTGTCCCCCCAGGTGCCCAAGCCCGAGGCGGGGGGCTCGCCCCACCTGGCCGTGCCCACCGTGTGCTTCACCTGCCCGCTCACGGGGGCCACGCTCAGGAAGGACCAGCGGGACGCCCACATCAAGGAAGCCATTCTCTCGGTGAGTGGCAGTCCTGTGACCCCCCCCACCCCCCGAGGTTCTGGTGCCAGTGCCGCGCCGGGAAGGCTGGGCGGCACCGATCCTTGGTGACATCTGCGCCTGCGTGTATCATGTTCGCTCCCGTCTCCCTTCGAAGGCAGGATTTCCGGGGCGCCTGGGGGGCTCAGTTGGTTAGGCGTCTGACTTTGGCTCAGGTCATGATCCCACGGTTCGTGGGTTTGAGCCCGGTGTCGGCCTCTGTGCTAACAGCTTGGAGCCTAGAGCTGCTTCCAGTTCTGTGCCTCTCTCTCGGCCCCTCCCCCACTCACTCTCTGTCTCTCTTTCTCTCAAAAATAAGACATTAAAAAAAAAAAAAGGCAGATTCCCATGGGGGTCCAAAGTTCAGAACACTGACGGGTGGGGGGAGAAAAGCCGCCTCGAGCTCCCTTGGAGTGCAAGGTCCGTTTCCAGAGAGAGGCCCCCTTCACCCGGAGCACGAGTGTGAAGTTCCCCATCCTGTTAGAACAAATCAAGGCAAAGATGGTGCTTCAAACAGCACACTGTTGTCTGACGGTCCCCGGGAGTCAGAAGTGGGACGTGGGTCCCGCTGCCCCGAATCGGGGTGGCGGGTGGCTTCCTGGAGGACCCTCTAGGGCAGCGCACGTCCAGGCCTTTCCCTGCTTCCAGGCTCGCCTGTGTTCCGTGGCTGTGGCGCTTTTCTCCGGCTGCCACCTCTCTTCTCTCCTCCCCGTAAAGGGACCTTGACATTGCACTTGGGCCCGGGGATGATCCAGGCTCATGTCCCTATTTTAAGGCCTGCGGATCAGCAGCCTTGATTCCGTGAGCCTCCTTAATGCCCCACGCGGACCTTCGCGTCTTATAGGACCGGCGGGTTAGGACACGGACATCTGTCACTCCTCATCCTGATGTTGCCAGCCGTTAACAGTTTTGCCCTGTTCGCTTTATCATCCCTTTCTGGTTGGTTCCGAGCCACTTGAGAGTTCTGCGTTCTTAGCAGACCTCACCGTGCGCTCCGTAACGGTTGGACCAGCCGATGAGCGGTCGGAGGTTCCCCGTCTCCCGCTAGTGTGAGCGGCCTCGTGGTGGCTGCTCCGAGCCGTGGGCCCGAGGACACGTGCGCCCGGTGTGGACAGCGGTAGCCGACAGACCTCCCTAGGGGCCGTCCCGATGCACACTTGCACCAGCAGCGTGCGAGGAAGCGCCCA
>NC_043711.1:2931629-2933071 GCF_006229205.1 Suricata suricatta | reverse complement strand
GCACTCCCCCCAAGCCCTCAGGAAAGGGGCTGGCCTGTCCGGGCCTCAGCTGACCTGTCTGTAAACGAAGGGGTTTACCAAAGCAGGGATCCGGACCCATTTCCTTGGGGATCCTGTCAGGAACGTGGGACGGGGGCAGGGTCCCACTGCCCCCACCCCCTCCCCCCTCCCCTCCCTGCCCCTCATCTGTTGGAACAGTTCTGGGGGAGGAGGGGACGCCAGGAAGGTCGTGTGGCTCTTGACCCCAGTCCCCCAGGGGGCCCCACAAGCTTTGGTGGTCCCTTAGCCCGGCCCTGCCGCACCCCTATCGCTTTGTGGGACGGTGCTCCGGGCTCACCGCCCCCTCGCCGCCCCCACCAGGTATCTGGACAACATCTGCCTGCACCCCGAGGAGGAGAAGTACCGGAAGATCAAGCTGCAGAACCGGGTGTTTCAGGTGGGGCTGAGGGCCTGGCGTGGGGGCGGCGGCCGGAGGGGCGCGAGGGCTTGGGGACACGGGCGTGCGGCGTGTTCCGCTCTCCCCGCCGCCCCGGCCTGTTTTGACCTGAAGAAGCAGTTGGGAAGAGGTCCGCACTGGGTAAACCCAGACTTGGTCTGGGGTGCCGCGCCATCTGCGAGCCGCTGGGGGGCCCTGCGGCCCGTCTGGAGGCCAGGGTGTGGCGCTCAGCCCTGCGGCCACATTCAGCAGCTTCGCCCCGTCAGGGCTGAGCGGTCCCAGCCAGACCAGGCGCGCTGAGCCGGGAGGGGTGGGCAGCAAGGCCGGCGGCCTCCGGGAGGCCCCAGGGCCCCGGTGACCACCGGCTCCACCCCCAGGAGCGAATTAACTGTCTGGAAGGGACGCAGGAGTTTTTTGAGGCCATCGGCTTCCAGAAGGCACTGCTTCCGGTTCCAGATCAGGGTAAGGCAGGTGGGGTGTGGAGGAGGGCTGGGGGGCTCTCCCTGCCGCAGCGGTGACAGCAGTGCCGTGTGCTGCCCCAGAGGGCCCCGAGGAGTTCTACGTGATGAGCGAGGCGGCCCTGGCGCAGCCCCAGAGCCTGCAGAGGCACAAGGAGCAGCTGCTGGCGGCCGAGCCCGTGCGGGCGACGCTGGCCCGCCAGCGCCGCGTCTTCCAGCCCTCGCCCCTGGCCTCCCAGTTTGACCTGCCCGCGGACTTCTTCAACCTCACGGCGGAGGAGATCAAGCGGGAGCAGAAGCTCCGGGCCGAGGCCGTGGAGCGGCTGAGTGTGCTGCGCACCAAGGCCATGCGGGAGCGAGAGGGGCAGAGAGAGCTGCGCAGACACCCGTATACGCTGCTGCGCGTGCGCCTCCCCGACGGCTGCCTCCTCCAGGGTGAGCGCGGCGGGCGGGGCGTGCTCCCGGGCAGCCCGGTGGGCGTGGGGGCGCCCCGCTGCACAGCCCCACTGAGCGCCCCGCCCACCGCCCCGCCCACCCAGGCACCTTCT
>NC_043711.1:2916281-2931529 GCF_006229205.1 Suricata suricatta | reverse complement strand
AGCCCCGCTGAGCGCCCCGCCCACCGCCCCGCCCACCCAGGCACCTTCTACGCCCGGGAGCGGGTGGCCGCGCTGTACGCCTTCGTCCGGGAGGCCTTGGCGAGCGACTGGCTGCCGTTTGAGCTGCTGGCCTCGGGCGGGCAGAAGCTGTCGGAGGAGGAGAGCCCGGCCTTCAACGAGTGTGGGCTGGTGAGCACGAACTCCAGCCTGGGGGGGGGGGGGCGGCGGGGGGGGCCCAGGGGCTGGGCTGATGGCAGGGACTGCTGTCCCCTGAGGCTTCTGGGCCACCGCAGGTGCCCTCTGCCCTCCTGACCTTCTCATGGGACGCGGCCGTGCTGGAGGACGTCAAGGCTGCGGGCGCCGAACCGGACTCCTCTATTCTGAAGCCTGAACTCCTGGCAGCCATCGAGAAGCTCTCGTGAAATAAAATGAGGCTTGGCTTTACCCCGTGTGGGCTCGTCTCATGCTCTCCTGCCTCCTCCACCGCTCGCCCCACCCCTGCCTCCCGCCCCCCAGGGCACCCTGCCCCTCCGGAACTGCCCACCCTGGGCTCGGGGAGCAGCACTGGCCGGCTGTGACGCTCGCCTGGGACCGCCACCTGTGGAGGGCTCATGGGAGGCAGCTGCCCGGCTGTCTTCCGTCTCGCTGGGTGGCGGCCGACTGCAGCCCGTCCCCTGATCACAGAATGCCTGGCAGGGGTGTAGGCCTGCGGCACGTGCCCCTTCCCTGTGTGCTGTGGCCCAGTGGCCGCCCCTGGCCCTGACCTTGAGCCACGGTGTAGCTGGGGAGCAGGGCATAAGAAGGAGACACGGAGCCTGTCAGGACTTGGGTCTGTAATTACTGAATGACGACCCTGAATAACCAGGAGGTGCCTCTGGTCTCCTGGAGGTGAACTGGAGCTGTGGCACACGGGTAGGGACGGTGGCTGCAGGGCTGCCCCCAGAGGAGCTGGAATGTGGCTCCCAGTGGGGTGGGACCGGTGGGTGGACACCCGCTGGGGGCGGGCCTCCCAGGGACCCAGCGTCAGGGGACAGGGTCTCTTGAAGGCCCCCTTTTACTGTGGTCCCACTGTGCTGGGCAGAAGGTCCCCACCGATGGCCCCATATTGTCACTTTATGCAGAAAGAGGGGCAGTGCATGTGACTGACGTGCCCAGATGGGGAGAGTGTCTTGGTTATCTGAGTGGGCCCAGCGGCACCACAGGGCCCCTCACGTGGGAGGAGGCAAGAGACGGAAGGTGTCGGGCTGCAGGTGTCGATGGAGGGGCCACGAGTCGCCACGGGGCGGCAGGGGGACGGCGCCCCCTCCAGGAGCCCCAGGAGGCACTGCCCCAGCCACACCCCGCGGTGAGATGCCCACAGCGGCCCCTGCGCCGCACCCCCTTCTCCCAGGCCGGCCCCGCTCCAGCCCCCGCAGAGGCCACGGGCAGCTGGGTGATGGACAGACTCAAAGCTTCGAGGCCCCAAATGTAATTTCAAAAGCAAAGGCTCCCCAGAGACCCCAGCCAGCAGACAGCCCCCCAATAGGCCTTTGCTCCCCACTGGGCCACCAGCTGCTCTGCTCGCACACAGGGTCACCTGGGCCTGTCCTGTGTCCCCTCCCTGCCCCACTGCTGCTTGGAGCGCACTTCAGGCTGTCAGGGGGCCACTTAAAACAGGTTTCAGGGCACTTGAGTGGCCAAGGCAGTCCCCCCACAGGTGTAGCGCACACACCTGCGCTCAGACTTGGCTGCGCCCCGCCTCCACCGGGCAGGCCGGCCGGGGGCCCTCACCCTGCACCTGCACTGTTGGTCAGCCGCACCCAATTGGGCAGGAGGAATGGGGCCCTTGCCTTTGCGTGCCCCGTGGGTGGGGTGGGGTCACCCCGTCTCTGCTGAATCCAGTCCCGGAGAAGGCGGACACGGCAGCTGCGTCGTCTCCTGTCGGGGCAGCAGGAGCAGAGGCCACGGGACAGGGGCCTGGAGTCCAGGCTGACTGGAGCCGCCGAACTCTGCTCACATCTCAGCTCCCCCCCACCCCCCAGACTCTGAGGTGCTCTGATGGCTTTGGGGAGCCCCAACCCTGCTTCTTCAGGGCCTCGGGACTGGGGCTCAGGGGCCCACAGCCACCTGCACGCTGTTCCCGAGGTGTGGCCCGACCCCACTGCCGACCCGGAAGCAGGTGCAGCCCCGGCGGCCGATGGGCAGGGGGACCGGCTGGTGTGCGCACCTTCTGAGAAGCCTTTGCCTTGCACTGGGTCAGCACAGGGGTGAGGACTTCACAACGCTGGGGCGGTGCTCGTGCAAGCGGAGGCCCTTCTACACCGGACAGGCACACGTGGCGTAGGAGAGCGCACCCCCCCCCGAAACGCGGTGTTTGGAAAGATGACAGACGCGCCAGGTCAGGGCTGGACATCAAGTTTATACACACCCACGCGGGGTCCAGGAGCCGCGGCGGCCCCGGCTCATGTACAAGCATTTCATCCCAGTGCCTGCGCGGGGCCTGCAGGGCGCGCCCGAGCTCTCCCTGGACGGGGCCTCACGTCGCGATAATGCTTTATTAAAGGGCAGATTAATATGCAGCTTTTGGGGGGAACATCTTTACAAATATCAAAAGGAACACATCAAGCATCCTATATAAAACTTTCCAGACCTCGGGAGGCCCGTGAAGCAGGACAAAGTGCTCTTCCCACAGACTCGCAGGACTTTCAAGTATCCGAGAGGCGTCTGTGAGTCCCTAACCACCCCACGCGCGCCGGGCCAGCGGGGCACTCAGCAGGGGCCGAGCGAGCTGGCGGGCAGGGGGCGCTCGCTGCCGTCCACGGGCCCCCCGGCTCCGGAAGTGGTTCCGCACGGGGCTTGGGCCTCTGCAAGGCAAGAGAGGGAGGGGGCTGGAGCCGGCTGCACCCCAAGACTGGGTGGAGGGTCTCTGCAACCCACCCAAGACAGCTGGACTCACTGCCCTCACACCCTGCCCCTCCTCAGCTCACTCAGCAGGAGTCAAACTCTGCCTTCCTCGCCGGCCACACGGGCCCCGTGGTGAGGACTGAGCCTTTGTACTTCTGGTGCCCCCCACCCTTCCCCCCAAGAAGTCCACTTGGCTCCCACCTCTCCTCTGAGCCCCGTCTACGGCTGACACCACCCCAGGACTCTGCCTCATGGCACTCAGCCCATAGGTCAGCACCACAGGGTGCCAGCCCATTACTGCACCTACTCCCGCTACGGCCACCACAGTCCAGTCCTGATGTGCCCACGGCAGCGTCCACCCGCACCGGGGCCCACTGCCCACACCCACCCCAGCCCGCCCGGGGCCTCTCGGGGTCTTGTCACCCCGCCTCACTGTTCACAAGCAAGAGGCGTGTGGGAGCGAGGGCACGTCCCTCCCCTCCTGCGGGGCCGACGAAAGGGGGCCGGGGCCCTTCTCACCCCCAATGTCGGAGAGGTCCAGGGTCACACAGTCGCCGTCCTCCTCCTCCTCCTCCTCCGTGTCCGCCTGGAAGCCGTCCAGGTCCCCGGCTCCGACCTGGACAGACAGGGGCACACAGGCCTTCAGCAGCAGCGGAGGAAACTACCACTGGCATCATGTGTGAACTGTTTCTGACTTAGAAATCTGGACTTCCGGTTCACTCCTGCTTAGACCTCTTCTGCCAGGGACGATGCCGTCTGAGCAACTGTGGGCAGGGGTCTGGCCGCACCTCCACCGAGAGCATTTCTACCGACATCCCGGAGCCGCTGTCACTGGCTTTCACCAGAGAACAGAAACGTGGGAAGGAGGACTGATTTTAAACACCAACCGTCCACACAGGCGCCTTTGGAAATGACAAAGCAGCAGCAGACGCAGAGCTGGGCTTATTTCAACAGGACGCCTGCTTCGCAGACCTCTTGGAATTCCCGTGCTACAGAAATCTGCCTCTGCCTGGAATTGGGGTGACAGCACAAGGGCACGCGGGGTGTGCGGACTGGGCCCAGGGCCCAGCTGGACGGCCCCGCGGACACAGCGGCCCCCAGAGCGGGCCGCACTGCTGCTAGCAGGCCACAAGGGGGGCTTCCAGGTACCCCGTGTCAAGACTCCGCTGGGTGAGAAGAGCAGACGGCCCGGCGAGCCCCCCCCCCGTGCGCCCGGCAGCCGGGGAGAGCGGGCTCGGCGGCGCCCCGTCCCGGTCATTCTGAGCACAGACTTCCGACTGGAGGGGACGCAGGCCTCTCCCCGTCTGAAAATGGAACCGAGGCCCGAAGCTCGAGTCAGCCGAGGGCCCACGAGGCCCCAGAACTGGCGGCCCCGCCGCGGCCCGGGCACCCGGCGAGCAGCGGGTCTGAGGGCTGCTCTGGCTCCAGGAGCGCGCGGCTCCTGCGGTCTGAGCCCACCTGCCCGCAGCCGCAGGGTGCCAGCTGCAGGAGCGCCTGCCACCTCACCGAAACACAAGGGGAGCCCTGAGCGCTCCCACGCCTCCAGTCCTGCCTTCCAGAAGTGTTCCTGTGTCTCCCACTTTATGTGGGTGCCGCGCGGTAGGGGCCCTGCGCAGGGCTTGCCCCAAAGCTCCCACCCCCACCCCCACCCCAAACAGAACCGGAATCTCGTTGAGGGTGCTGGCCAGGGCGTCCCCTTCCAGCTAACCGAGTCCCTGCCACCTCGGTCCTGCTGGCTGGAGTGTGACAGCCGCTGTGGGGCCACGAAGACAAAGGCCACATGATAAGGAAGGAGGGGATGGGACCCGGGGAGCCTGTCACACGGGAGCTCCGTCAAACCCTCCTGTATTGATCCTGTGACACTGGGGCCCCGTCACTGCTGGCCCAGCTCCGGGGGACCGTGGAGCAGCGTGTCCCGCTCTGCAGAGCAGGGGCACAGCTCACTGCCCACAGACGCTCTGGCGTCTCACCCCACGAGGCTCACACCGTGGTCCGGGGCCCGTCACGTGGCATTTCCTGAGGGGCTTTTAAAACTCAGACCTGCTGAGTCAGAATCCCTGGGCCCAGCAAGCCCAGAACTCCAAAGATCTGGTCTGCCCTGTGCGGGGCTTCAGCCAGAACGGTTTTGGACTCGCAGGTACAGCGGGTGAGCCCCCCACCCCGCTGCGCCTCCACAAGACTCCCCTGTGAACGGGCAACGGCAGCGCAGGCTGTTCCTCACGTGTGCGCCGCCAGACGAAAGCCCCCGCACACACGTTCTCACGCATCCATGGCCACCAGGGGGTCACCCTCGTGTAACGGGGAGCATTTTTCTTTCCCGGTGTCTCCGCGAGATGGCGGAGCATCATGTACCGTGCCTCGTGTGGTTCCCGGCATGGAAGGAAACACGCAAGCCCGGTTAGGGCACAGAGGAGGACGTCCGAGGCTCTGTATCCACCCCAGTGAGAGGGACACAGCGGGGCCCAGAGGGAGGACAGGGGGCCGAGGCCTGCAGATGCTGCTCAGGGAAGGGGACAAACTAGGCTGTTTCCCAGGCCAGCCGTTTTCCCACTGCTGGCTTCAGCCGGAGCCGGTGACGCTGGGGCTCCTCCCAGGCCTGTCTGGGTGACGAGTGTGGCCCATGCAAAGGTTCTGCTGCTCAAGCACAGCCTGAACACCTAACGGACCTAATGACGCCCCTCATTTCGGCTGAGGCCCAGGGAAGGAAGTTATTTGTGGGTCCGAGGCCCCAACTCCTAACGCCGCAGGCTCCCCGCGGTATAAGCCGTGTCCACAGGCCAGGCGGACCCCGCACGCAGCCCTGCCCGGAGGACGGGTAACAATGGACAGTTTAAGGAAGGTTTATGACGTAGCAAAGGCCTGGGGCGCCCGGGGGGCTCAGACAGCTAAGCATCCAGCTTTGGCTCAGGTCACGATGGCACAGTTCATGAGATCAAGCCCCACGTTGGGCTCTGCATGGACACTGCAGAGCCTACTTGGGACCCTCTCTCTTTCTCTTAAAATAAATAAATAAACAAACCCCAACATATCAAAGGCGCACCTGTGGCTGCCAGCAGGGAGGCGGACTGTCACCATGCCGGGAGTAACCCCTCCTGCCCCCCTGTTCTGACGGCCACTTTATTTTCTAAGCCGAATCGTGACTAACGTCAGAAGCAGCAGGCAGGAAAGGACGTGAGTGGGCGTCACCATCCAGCCTTTGGCACCGACCCCAAGCCACACCTCCCCTGCAGAGGACACTGGACGGAGCAGGAGACCCGCCTTTTACGACCTCTCCATCTCCCGGTCCTCATAAAACCTGGTCTCTCAAAACCTGTACCCCCAGGAGTCGCGTGCCTCAAATGAGGACCCAAAGCTCAGCTCCAGTGAGACTGAGATGTGAGAAAGAAGAGGAACTCATTCCGCTCGGGTTCCAGGAAGGAAAGAACAGACACACCCTACGGCAGTGAAGGCTGCCACTGGGGCACCGGCCCCTCTGGGCAAGCGGAGGCCCCCCAGGGCCCGCGCTGCTCTGGGAACCTGCTCCTGAGCTGCCTGTCATTAGGCCGCTCTTCCTGTGACAAATTCCCACCTGTGCCTCCCACCCGGTGGGGCCGGCGCATCACTGCGCAGGGTCCCTGATGCTCAGAAACCACGTTAAGTAAACGTAAAAGCAAAAAGAGATTTAAAAGACTAAAAAGTGGGGGCGCCTGGGTGGCTCAGCTGGTCGAGCATCCAACCCTGATTTCGGCCCAGGTCAGTCACGGTTCACGGGTGGAATCCAGCCTGACGCGCATGCTGGTGGTGGGGCGCCTGCTGGGGACTGCCTCTCTCCCCCTCTCCCAGCGCCCCGTCCCCACTCATGCTCGCTCTTTCTCAAAATAAATTAAAAAAAATTTAAAAACAAAACAAACCACAACACTAAACTAAAAAACCATTGCACGGAACGCTGTTGGGTGCTATGAGGAAACGGGCTGTGCAGCCACGAAGGGACAAGGAAGAACCGGAGGCACAGAGAGCTTCTTGAGAGAAGCCCGTCTGGAAAGGCCACAGGCTGCGTGCACCCACGCCTGTGACCCTGGAGAAGACAAAACGACGGGACAGTAAGTAGATGCGTGGTCACCAGGAGTGGGGGGGATGAGCAGACGGAGCACAGGGCGCGCTGAGGTCTGTGACTGCTCTGGACGAGATCGCAGTGCTGCACACACGCCCTCACATGTCTGTCACGCCCGCAGAACACACGGCACCGGGAAGGGCCCCTAACGTCACCGGGGGACTCTGGGTGACAAGGACATGTGGCTGTCGATTGTGGCAAATGCACGGCTCTGGTGCTGGGTGGACAGCGTGACATAAGGGAAATCGCCACGCTTTCTGACCACTTTTGCCGCCCATAAAACTGCTCTAAAAAACGCACTTTGCGGGGCGCCTGGGTGGCTCAGTCGGTTGGGCCTCTGGCGTCGGCTCAGGTCAGATCTCACGGTCGTGGGTTCGAGCCCCGCATCGGGCTCTGTGCTGACAGCTAGCTCAGAGCCTGGAGCCTGCTTCCAGTTCTGTGTCTCCTTCTCTCTGTGCCCCTCCCCCTCTCATGCTCCGTCTCTCTCAGTATCAAAAAAAAAAAAAAAAAAAAAAAAAAAAAAAAAAAAAAAAACCAAACAAAAAAAAAAACGCACTTTGCTGCAAGCAAGGAGCCCCCCCGCCCGCCCCTCACCTGCCCGTCGTGCCTGCGCTTCTTCATGAACTGGGTGATGCACATGCTGCCCGCCGACTTCCTCTTGAGCGACACCGGCGTCGCCTGGCCGGGCCCCGCGGCCGGGGTGCTGCTGCCGTCCTCCCTGGGGGCTGCGGGCACCGTGGTGACGTAACTCCACTGGCACGGCACGGGTAGGTGCTCCTGGTCGAAGGTCTTCAGCACCTGCGGGTGGACGTACCAGCACATCCGGAAGTCAGGCCTCTTCTCGTACACCGAGTTCTCGGAAATGATCCGCTTGAGCCGGGCCTTGGAGGGGACGGCTGCGTCCTCGCTGCTGGTGGGGGTCTGTGGGCGGGAAGAGCCGGGGCTCGGCGGGCTGGCGGAGCCGCTGTCGGGACTGCCCGCGTCCTTGCCGAGCAGCCCCCGGCGGCAGCGCTCCTGGAACTCCCGGATGATCACCTTGCTTCCATTCACGTTCCCGTGTAGCAGCGGGAGCAGCTGGGCCAAGACTGGCAGGGGAAGGACACGGGGAAAGAGAACACACATCGCACGCGGCCCCCGGATCCGTCACCAAGGTCAAGACACACGGTCAGCTTCCAGACGGCCCTTTTATTTTTATATTAAAAAAAAAAAAACTTTTTTTTTTTTAAAGCAGGCTCCACGCCCAGTGTGGACCCCAATGCAGGGCTTGAACTCATGACCCTGAGATCAAGAACTGAGGAGACCAAATCCGATGCTTAACTGACTGTGGCCCAGGTGCCCTTGGCGTGGCCTTTTAAGGGCAGGTGTAAGACCTGGGAACCAGCTGCAGAGAACTGGGGCAGGCCAGCCCTCTCGAGGCGGGGTTCCCCTGGCTGAACCATCAGGCCTCACGCTCCGTGCCTGTCTGTCCTCTGCTGTGGCCACCGCGCTCTGCTCGGAGTCACGGGGCCTCCCCTGGCTGTGCAGAGCGGAGCGAGGACACATGGCGGCGGGGCATGCGCGGCCCGGCCGGGCGCTCTGGGGAAGCGCGGCGTGCTACCTGAAGGGCTGCCCTGTGCGGCTGCGCACTGGCTCCTGTTTTCTGTTGAAAGACCTTCTACGTTTTAATCCAAACACCTCAGAAAGTCTTGGGGCACCTGGGTGGCTCAGTCGGTTGAGCGTCTGGCTTCAGCTCAGGTCATGTCGTCACAGTTCGTGGGTTCGAGCCCCGCGTCAGGCTCTGTACTGACAGCTTAGACCCTGGAGCCTGCTTACGATTCTGTGTCTCCCTCTCTCTGACCCTCCCCTGGTCACACTCTCTTTCAAAAATAAATAAATAAAACATTAAAAAAAAAAGCAAGAAAGAGAGTCTCGTGGGCCCGTGACAGCCGGGAGCCCGAGCCCCTCCCGTCCCCGCCAGGCGCTGGCACTCACTCTGCTGGTCTCTCTTCTCCCGTCTGGAGGCCTTGGGCGTGTGCTCCTCCTCGGCCGGGGCGGGCTCCAGGAGGCAGGCCGCGAACGGCCGCAGCACCTTCAGGTCGGCGCCGCGGTCCTTGTCGGCCGCCCAGACGCAGCCGATCTTCACGGGCTGGAGCACGCGGAAGCGCTTCCCCTTGGCCAGGAACTCGTCCCACTCTTTGGCCTTCAGTTTCTGGCGGACCTTGTGGTTCTCTGGGTCAGCACACTCCTTGCGGGTTGGAGAACAAAGCTGACTTGGGATCCCCGGAGGCTTGCGCCCTCTCCTCCCGCCTCCGGAACGGTGAGAGGGGCGAGCGTGCTGGGGCAGACCGGGCCGCCGCACCCCTGTCCTCGCGCCACGGGGATGGGCACACGTGCCGTCTGCCGTCTGGAAGCACCCTCTCCGGTCACGACTGGCCAGAGTCTCAGGCAGTTTTCTAACGTCACCAGCAAGCCTCTCAAGGCCGCTCTGGGTTTTCTGGGGAGTCTGTCCTGCCAGGGCGGTCAGACCACCAATCCTAAGCCCCATGCCCAGCTCAACGGCCAGCCCCGGCCCCTTCCACACCAGGCCTAGCCCCACTCTCCAATACTGGTGAGCCCGTGGGCACCTCAGACACGCCTACCCTGCTGGTCGGAAAAGCATGAGACGCATCTACCCCTCCAGTCTGACTTGGAGAGGCAAAAGCGTCCCCCCCACCCTGCCCAGGTATGGCCAGAACTTGTCTGTTTCTCCACGGCCCAAACACGGCACCCAGACAGGCCATAATGCTCCACTATCTACCAGGGTCTAGGGAGTCGGCAGTGGGGGTTGGGGGTTAACTCCAAGGGGCACGAGGCCCCTTCTGGAAAGATGGAAAAGTCCTAGATTTCATTTTGGGGGATGGATTTACAAATGCCAACTGTTAAAGCTCACTGCACTCACTGCTGCAGATCTGTATGTTTTCTTGTAAATTCATACCTCAGCTAAGAAAACGTAAAAAGAACCAAAGTCGTTTGGTGAGTGCTGACCCGCACGGCACCGGCCTCACAGTCCCCAGGCTAGCACCAGCGAGCTGGGGCCTGGCCAAGTGCTCTCAGGGACAGTCCCCTCCCTGCTCACTCCCTCACCTCGGTGACTCCCTCGTCCTCAGATAGGTACCCATGGGGCACGAAAAAGCCATCATCCTCATCTTCATCTTCTCCCACTTCGTCATCATCATCCTCAAAAAGAACAAAAAAGGATGTCCATAACACGTAGCCACAGAATACCTACTTAGACTGTGACTCTGCGAACGTCTAATGGACACAAGGACCGGGAGAAACTTGGTGGCCCGACCTCAGTAGGTGACACGGGTCAGTCAGGTACCATACAGGGAGCGAAGCCACCCAGACGTGAGCCGGGAGGAGCAGGGGGACCACAGAAGACCAGGGAGTGAGGGGGCCCCCGCTAACAGCGGGGGGACGCTGCTTGGCTCCAGTGCCAGGTGGGCTGGTGTCGCCAGATAAGGTTTTCTAAGACACGCTGGAAATCTGGACGTTTGACGCTGCCTGAAATCTTCCGACAGCACCACGGGTCAAACAAGGCCCGGCTGTGAGCGGACGGGCCCGGGGCCTGCCTCTGGGTGACCCGGACCCGGTGTGGGCGGGCGCTCACCCCCTCACTGTGGGACAGGGACTCTCCCGGCTCCTCCTCTTCCCACTCCTCGTCACTGTCCACCTCGTAGTCCAAGAGCTTCTGAGAAACCAAAGACACAGAGCCTCAGGCCTGGCTCTTTCAGCGCTGGCCGGGCAGAAAAGCTACAATCCGCACGGAACCCAGGAGACTAGCATAAAAGAGGCAAAACGAGATGGAAACGCAGACAGGCGTGCTGGGCCCCTCGGCCCGGCCGCCACGCGCTCACCCTGTCCTGCGCCCAGGGGTCCCGAGGGCGGACGACGGCCGTCTTCTTGTTCCACGTGCCCCAGTACGCCGGCCGGTGGTTCTCGCAGAACTGCAGGAGCTTCATCCTGCCGAACCTCCGCCTCTCGGGCACGCCGTCGGCCTCGCCGCTCTCCACGATCACCACATCGCTGACGGGGCCACCAAACTCGGTAACGTGCCTCCCCCAGGCTGCGCCCGCTGCCACCCAGGCTCCCCGAGGAAGCAGGCCGCACGCAGAACGGAGACGGGTAACCGCCTGCTCCCGAGAGAGCTAAGGAACATTTACTCCAGGGACACGAAGCCAAGGAGGGAGAAACGAGACTGCTGGCCGCTGGCCCGCAGCACCCACACAAGGAGGGTTGTGGGGAGAAAGCAGATAAACAAGAGCAGGGACACCGCTGCCCAGGGAGGCCAGTGCGGACGCACGGCCCCTGCCCGGAGAGCCGGGGACAGGATGGGAATGTGCCCTCGAGAGCAGCAGCTGCCTGCAAGGCCACCGCACACGGGACGCCAGAAGCTCGTGGGACTCCAGAAGAGAGACAAGCGGCCCAAAGCCAAGCGAGCTGCGGGCTGGAACCCAGGGCTCTGACCCGAGCCCCTTCTGGGACTCTCCAGCTGCGCTCGGACTTCACCAAAAGGCAGCTGACTCCCTACAACTAACCTGTTACAGATGTCCGTGTTTCGGTTTGAAACCACGGTGGGTCCGGAGCTGAGGGGCTGCCGGCCTTTCAGATCTTTCAGGAAGGAGAATTCGCCGTTCTGCTGCTGAAGGAGCTGGTCCAACTGGTCACAGAGGTCTTGGTCGAAGGCAGTCCGAAACCGAGGGGCGAGAACCATGTGCTCTTTAATTTCAAAAGGGGCAAACTTCCCGCAAGAGCCGGCCAGGGTCTGAAACGGAGAAGAGGGCGTGATGGCACTGCCGTGTGCTGGCGAGGCCGGGCCGCGGGACGCACAGCACGCCGCTTTTCAAATCCATCCAGCTCGGGTCCGCGGACACACACAAAAGGCTAGATGCTACGTCATCTACGCGGGTTTCTAGAAAAGGCAAAACTACAGGGTCAGAGGTCACATCAGCAGGTTCCAGGGGCTGGGGGGCGGCTGTGGACTCTAAGGGAGCCACATGGGGTGAAATACTCTAGATTTGGATTATGGGGGCGCTGTGGAGTCCCACACATTGTCAATCTCACCGAACGGGCAAACTTTACTATAAACACCTCAATAAACACGGGTCTTTCAAAAGTAGCGGTAAGGGGAGTCTGGGTGGCTCAGTCAGTTAAGTGTCCAACTTTGGCTCAGGTCATGATCTCACCATTCCAGAGTTCAAGCCCCATGTCAGGCTCTGTGCTGACAGCTCAGAGCCCAGAGCCTATTTCAGATTCTGTCTCTCCTTCTCTCTAGAGCTGCCCCTCCCCTGCTCACACTCTGTTTCTCTCTCAAAAATAAACAAACAATAAAAAAATTTTTCTTTTTTTAGGGGCGCCTGGGTGGCTCAGTTGGTTAAGCCTCCGGCTTCGGCTCAAGTCAGATCTCATGTTCGTGGGTTCAAGCCCCGCGTCGGGCTCTGTGCCGACAGCTAGCTCAGAGCCTGGAGCTGCTTCTGTTTCTGTGTCTCCTCCTCTCTCTGCCCCTTCCCCTCTCATGCTCTGTCTCTCTCTGTATTAAAAATTAATAAAACATTAAAAAATTTTTTTTCTTTTTTTAGTAGCGGCGGGGGTGTTGCCCTAGGTGTCTCAGTCGGCTGAGTGTCCAACTCCTGATATCAGTTCAGGTCATGATCTCATGGTCCTTGGGATTGGGCCTCATGTCGAGTTCTGCACTGACAGCTAGAGAGCCTGCCTGGGATTCTCTCTCCCTCTCTCTCTGCACCTCCTCCTGCTCATGCAGGCATACACTCACTTTCTCAAAATAAAAAATAGGTGAAAATAATAAGTTAAAAAAATTTTAAATAATAAAGAGTGAGAAGAAGGTGGGGGCAAGCAATGAGAGCAGAAATCCCAGGTGAGGAAACTGAGGCCCGGGAGAGTGGCTTTACCCAGAGCTGCACCATAACCTGGCTTACGGCCTGGAGCCCATCCCCACACTGAGGGCTGTTGGGGACCCGACACGTCAGTGTCTGTGTCCGAAGAATCACCCACTGCAATTTCTGGTGGCCTTGCTGTCCCTTCTCAGAGCCCCCATAGCAGCAGCAGCGTGTGCCGAGGGGCCGGAGAACACGGGCAGTGGGGAGGAGGGTCTAGGACATTCGTAAGAGAAGGCCAGCCTTCGGCCCACCGAGGAGAGCGCTGCGGCCGGGGGCTTCCTCACGGCTGCGTAGCAGGCCGTCCAGGGGCTGCCGAGAGCCCGCTGCCCACGCCAGGCTTGGGGTGCTCTGGGATGGGATCCAGGCTCCACGGTCTTGTAAAACCCCCTCCTGATCGCAACTCGCAGCCAAAGGCGAGAAGCAGCAGACCGCCCGCCCCGCCAACGACCACGCGCTGGGACGTCGGGGGCCACACAGGACAGAGCCGGGGCCGCGCCCACACGACAGCCAGCGAGCGGCCACGCTAAGGGACTACCGTAAAAAAGCAAAAGAGGCAAAAAAAAAAAAAAAGGCCGTAAATAAGCAAAAACCAAAACCAAAACAAACTGGGAAAGAAAATGCTCCTGTCTAAGGCCACAGGGAACACAAGGCTCTGCCACCGCATGCGAACTGTGACAGAAAACGTAAAACGCTGACACCGAAACAAAGAACTTGTGCACGACAGAGGACGCAGGAGCTGACTGAGAGGCGGTGTCTGTCGTGTGTGTCACCAAGAATGAAAGTCCTGGCTGTGTAAGCAGCTCCTAGAAGCCAGAGGAAAAGCCAACCTCGCAGAAAAATGGGTAAAAAATAAAAATTGGCAAGTCACAGAAGAACAAAAATGGTAAACAGACGGTAAATGAGGTCTAATTGGAATAAAGCAAAAATGTAAAGTGAAAAAGGACATCAATTTCTTTTTACCCGTTGGTGGTGCCCACTGGTGGAGTTAAAACCCCTCGCATCAGTGCTGGTGGCAGGCAGGGACGAGCCCCTGTCCCCACCCTGCGAAGCATGGACACCAGCACTTCCTGCTGGGAGGCCACCTGGACAGAATTAACAGGACTCTGCCCGAGTGCATTTCTGTGGACAGAGCATCTGGCCCGCGTCCAGGGGGCTGTCCTACAGGAAGGCACATGTGCAGAGGAGTGTTAGGGACACTCCGTGGGCCCCCGAAGGGGCATCAATAGGGCAATGGACACGTAAGCCGAGACGCCACCGACACCATGAAAGGCGAAGCAGCAGCAGGAAGAGCATAGCAGACCCCAGAGCAGGAGCGCAGCAAGAATCCAGGGTACGGCTCCGAAAACAACATAGGGACGGCACAGACTCATGATTCATCACGCGTATAAACACACAAACTTACGAAGGGATGTAAATGCAGAGGAAGCTTTAGACGGGCACCCTTGAACCCTTGCGCTGGGGGAGATGGGTTACCCCTGCAGCGTGGAGGGAGGGGGGCGGAGGTCTGTGGTCTCTGGAAGACACTGGTCGAAGGTGCCAGGTGCCAGGCTGAGGGAGTGGGATTCTGTGCCGAACTCTATACTGTTGTTTTATGCTTAATGTCGCCTCCCGCCTGGAGCATTAGGCCCCTGAGGGTGAGGACGGGGTCTCCCATAGTTTTAGCCAACCTGCCACTTTCCACCTTTTCAAGTACACGGTGAAGGACAAAACAGTGAGCCTCCAGATTCTACCAGAAATAAAAGCTCCCTCCAGTAGGCAGACGGGAACCTCCTCTTGGTAAAAGGGAAGCTGGCTGGTCAGAAGATACCCTTTTATTTTTCAAAAGGAGGAGCATGACAAAGACAAAAAGCCAAGCCAGAGGAAGCCGGCTGCTCACCTTGGGGGCCTGTGGGGTCTTTGGTTTCTGAAAGAACCTGGTGATCTCAGCCTTCTCTGCTTTAATGCGCTGCAACGGAAGAGAAGATGAGCACGAAGAAACGGAGAGAAGCAGTGTGTGTCTGAAAACGTGCCGAAGGCCCCTGGAACGGGAGTCCGGCACTTTCAAGTTGAAAGCATTACTTTGAGGTCTGCTCTCAAAACCCACCAACCCCCCGCCCAGGGGGCATCAGCACATCTCCACGCCAGGCCACCGGAGGGTGTCTGCACACGCCGCAGGCTCCGCAAGGGCCACCTGGCTTCCAGAGAGGAGGCGGTGGGGCGAGCTGAACCCAGCAGCCCCGGGAGGGCGGCCTACCTTCTCTTCTTCCCGCAACCGTTTCTCCTCCTCCTTTTTCCTCTTCTCCTCCAGCTTCGCCCTGGGAGACACGACACACAGCTCCAGCCCGGCCGCGCGGGGGCGCCCCGAGCCAGCTGAGCTCGCC
>NC_043711.1:2904791-2916181 GCF_006229205.1 Suricata suricatta | reverse complement strand
CCCCCCGCGCCCCCGCGCGCAGGACCCACGCACTCCAGCGCCTCCTGCCGCTCCTTGCGCCGCTCCTCCTTGAGCCTCTGCTTCTCGGCCTTCTCCTTCTCGTCCTTCTCCCTCTTCTCACGCCTCTCCTTCTCCTTCAGCTCCTTCTCCTCCTCCTTCTTCTTCTTGGCCTCTTCCTTGGCCCGCTTGGCCTCCTCCTTCAGCTTCTCCTTTTCTTCCTTCTCCGCCCGCAGCTTGAGCTGCTTGCCCAGACGCTCCTTGTCCTGCGGCCAAGAGACGTGGCTCGCCGGGGTCCCTGCGTGCCTCCCGTGCGCGCCGCCCGGAGGGCCCTGCGACCAGCACCAGCCGTCTGCCCCATGCTGTGCCCGGGGGGCTCAGCGGCTTGAGCCTCCGACTTCAGTTCAGGTCATGATCTCAGGGTCCGTGGGTTCCAGTCCCGCATCGGACTCTGTGCTGACAGCTCTGAGCCTGGAGCCTGCTTCAGATTCTGAGTCTCCCTCCCTCTCTGCCGGTACTCCACTCACGCTCTGTCTCAAAAGTAACATTGGGGCGCCTGGGGGGCTCAGTCGGTTAAGCACCCGGCTTCAGCTCAGGTCAGATCTCGCATTTGTGGGTTCAAGCCCCTCCGCGGGCTCTGTGCTGACAGCTAGCTCAGAGCCTGGAACCTACTTCCAGTTCTGTGTCCCTTTCTCTCTCTGGCCCTCCCCCTCTCATGCTCTGTCTCTCTCAGTATCAAAAATAAATAAAAAACATTAAAAAAATAAAGTAAAAAAATATAACATTAAAAAACTTTTTTTAATTAAAAAAAAAAAAAAGAACCACCTCCAGGCTACCCACTATTAGGCTAGAGCTGCCTTTATTTAATCAGAAAGTCATGATAAAATAAAGACAGAAATGCCTATAGGTTCTGCTTCTCTTTCTCTATCTTTATTTTTATTTATTTTTTTAAAATATTTTTTATTTGTTTTTGAGAGACAGATGGAGACAGTGCTAGCAGGGGAGGGTCAGAGAGAGAGGGAGATACAGGATCTGAAGCAGGCTCCAGGCTCTGAGCTAGCTGTCAGCACAGAGCCCGATGCGGGGCTCGAACCCATGAATGTGAGATCATGACCTGAGCTGAAGCCGGACGCTTAACCGACTGAGCCACCCAGGTGCCCCTCTTTCTCTATCTTTAAAACAAAAGCATTTTTCTTCCCATCCCCCCAAAGTCATATACGATTACAGGGTTTATTTCCTCTGAAATGAAAGATCGAGATGAAGCAAGGGCCAGGAACGTGCTAAATAAAGGGGAAATAAAGGAGAATAAACAGTAAAAGTAAAAAGGGACTTTATCTTTACAACAGTTCCTCATTCCAAACAACTGGTACATGGCTTGAGGCCTGTGCTATTATATAACCTTGGATTCCTCTGAACAAGCTGGCCAGCCAGAGGGGCGCTCCGTCTGCCACAGCACCGGGTCACTTTCAAGGACCACTTCCAGGGCGCCTGGGTGGCTCAGTCGGTTAAGCGTCTGGCTTCGGCCCAGGTCATGATCTCACTGTTTGTGGGTTCGAGCCCCATGTTGGACTCTGTGCTGACAACTAGCTCAGAGCCTGGAGCCTGCTTCGGATTCTGTGTCTCCCTCTCCCTGACCCTCCCCTGCTCACATTCTCTCTGCCTCTCAAAAATAAATAAAAAACATAAAAAAAATTCAAGGACCATTTCCATCAGGAATGGGTTTCCCAACATCAGGAGCCTGGTAACTGTTTTCGTCTAGCCATATGACTATGCCCTTGTCTCTAGAGAGTGCCCTACCCCTGCCCTGAGAAACGCTCAGTAGCTTTAACAAACGCCACGGAGGCATGCCACGAGAGGGCTGGACCATCCCAGTTCTCACACGGTATCCTCTGCGTCTTCCTGTGACGCCCAGGACACTTGAAGACGGTGCCTGGTCTGGGGAAGGTAATGACACCAGCAGCATCTGTGCAAGGTGGCGCACTGCTTCTCCTTGCTAAGAAAGGCAGAGGCTTCTGGAAACCAACCATACCGGAGCCCAGTTTCCAGCCCCACACCATGTGCGCGCACCTCAGACACTCCAACAAAGAATGAAATAAACTCTAAAAACACCATCACAAGCGGGCCCACAAAAATCAAATGCCGCCATGAGGCAGACGGCACAGGAAGCCGCCAGTGAGCGCCCGGCCAAGCGTATCACTGCCCCTTCTGCGCGCTGGCGTTGGGGCAGGGGGGAGGGAGAAGCCTCCTGGCCCTCTCTGCTCTTTACAGCAATGAGGAAATAGTGCTCTGCTTTGCAGTGTGTGACATGAGGTGACCCCTGGACACCTGAAGGGAATGCTGCACAAGAATCACCCATCTGTGTCGGGGCCACCGAACCGGCCCAGCACGCAGGAAGGGTCCTTTGGAAGGCAAAGCTCATCTACAAGGGGACGCCCAACTATCCAGACGGCAGTAATAACGATAATAAGAATAAAGCTTAGAAACGTCTACGAGCAAAACCTTCAGACAATTTAGCAAAGGTAAAAATGACGCAGCCCACGACCCAGGCCACGGCCGTGCAGAAGGAAGCAAGAATCAGTGACGGTCAGGACAAGCGGGGAAGGGGACGGCAGGGCCTTGCTTCCTCCGGTTTAATGCAAAAAGCACAGGCTCACGTTCTACTTGGGGGGAAAGGTCTTACTCTTTGCAGTCTGAGCTCGTCCTTCTCTGCAGAAGCTTTGGCCAGTTTCTTAGTTTTCTGAAACGAGAGACATTTCTCCGTCAACATGAGCCGTTTCAGCCACTACATCACACAGAACATGTCACACACTTCTTTGGGCTGGAAAGAGAAAGGGGCGAGGAATAAGGGACTCATATGATTAATAACTTCTTTACGAAAAGACTACAATGTTCCAAGTGACCAGTTTCTACCAAATAGAACCGGAACACGGAAATGTCCTCGTAAGGTCGTGCCCTCCAAGGAACATGCACACGCATGCACCTGGGGGTAAGACTGAGGAGACACCTAACAGAAATGAAGGGGGCCAAGCACAAGAAAAACGCAGTGGACAGCCAGCAGGTGACACAGTGTACAAGACCGGTCAGGCAGGTGACATGGAGCACAAGGGTTTGTGACAGAGAACAGAGGATGCACCCCGTCCAAAAGGGACAGAGCTCTTACTGGCTTGTAGCCCAGCAGTCCTGCCCCTTCCGATTTTTCTAAGAGCCGCTGATGTTGAGAATTTCATTTAAATTTCGTAGGTAATGTCTAAAAATTAACACTGTATGAATTAAGTCACACACTCTATGTGCTGGATTCCCATAATTTGTACTCTCTGCCTAGTGCAGCTTCTAGAATGTGGAGTGAATGGTCAGGAGAAAGCTCGGCTTGCCAGACACAAGTCCCCCTGTATCCCAGGGCATGACGTTCCCTGTTGCCCTGCCACAAAGCAAGCCGGCCGGAAGGACCCGCAGGGCGGCCCGCTGGGTTCGCTCACCACACTGGTGGCGTGGCCTCAGGCAGGAGTGGAACAAGTTCAGACTACTGGCCTATGCCCTCTCCAGAGCAGGGACCTGAAAACCAAACCGTCAGTGGGAAGAGCAGGAACTCCCCAGGCTCCTATGAGACTCGGAGACGCAGCCAAGAAATGGGACTGACACGCAGCCAAAGAACCAACGGCCCGTTTCTCTTGAAATGCTCTGACGCGCTGACAAAACCACGCAGCGATGATTTCTCTATTTGGGAAAGTCCAAACCTCTTCCAGAATTAAACTTACAGACTAATACACTCAGGAAGACATCTTTCTCGATTTGGATCCGGTCGCCCCTTAGGAGATGACAGAGCAGAGTCACATGGAAGCAACGCGCAGGCAGGCCCTCGCATGGCACTGACACTGTGCTTAAGCCCATCTGCTCTGAGCATGCGCCAGCACGAATGCCAAGCTCTGGAAGCAGTTTTACCAAGGGCTTGAGAAAAAGCACCTGCCTTCTCCGGAGTGCACTTGCCTGCCGGGCCTGTGGTCCTCACCCCCACCGTAAAGGGCTGACCGGCAGTCCGCAAGCTGCCGCACCTGTCGTCCCATGCGGTCAGATTTACAGCGCTGAGTGTGATCTACAGACTCCCGTGCGAGGGCGCCGGGGGAAAGCACATCCAGTGTTTTGCCCACACGCGTTGTGGAATCAATGCCCTCCCCCCCCCCCCCGCCCGGGGAGTTGACAGGACCCTCAGAGGCCAACTAACGACCTCCCGCAGTCAGAGCAATTACGATTTCATGCAGAACCCGGATCCATGGCTTCCCTGCACACACTCACGTGGACCTTACTGGTCTGATATCATGTGATCCTGGTATTGGCCCAAGTGCCTATGGAACTCTCTCCAAGTCTAGGCCGTACGTGTTACCTATCTGGAACTCAGCTGCCAAAATCTAGATCCAAGATCCCGGAAGGAAGCTGAAAGACACATCGACGATCCCATGTCATCAGCACTGATTTCACTAGGTGCATGAACATTCTGGTACTTGATTCGGCAGGATCCTCTCAGGGAACCACAGGGGATCACAGGGAAGACACAGCAGCGGGGAAGAGAGAGAATCCAAACCGGTCCAGCCACAGTCCAGGGCAAGCAGGCAGAAGTTCCTTCCTGGGAGCTCGAAATTCTACTCAACAGCAGCCCAAGGAAACACGTAGAAGGAAGCACATTACAATTGTTCCGTCAAGGCTGAGAATGAGACACAGAAACCTCCACCACAGAGAACGAGAACCAGTCTGTGAACTGCACGTTAAGGAGAGATACATCAACAAGAGATACATCTTCCCAGCCCGAAATTTCAGGCCCCAGAATGAAAAAGAAACGTATTTACAGCACATGGCTCAGGTAAGGAAACAAAACGATACTATGTATTCCCAAGGGATGGCTCAGTGTCCCGCACAGCCTCCCGGGAGAGACAGGGGGCCGCCGGGACTGCCATGCTTCTGTTCTGTTTTTTAAACATGAAGAACTTAATACTCCTGTCATTTAAGTTCTGCAGGGAAGAGTCCCAGCGATCTGGGTTCGCGTGTATGGATGCAAAGATTCCAGTCACACAGCTGTATCAACATCACAGTTTATGGAAACAGGACCTCGAGTCTCCAGTAAAGCAGGATCAATTACACAGTTAAAATGCAAACCAACTTGAGAAATGGTTCTATCCCAAATAGCAAAACACTCTACTGCTTACTACCAACTGTTTGGCTAGTTTCTGATGAGTAATCTGACCCTGGATTACTTAAAATAGGTGTCTGCAAATTATTGTTTTTCAAAGTGAGATTCTCCAGAACCCTGAGAGCATTTCAACAACAACAACAACAACAACAACAACGCAAAAACCACAACAGAATTAAGCTCTCTGAGTGACTCCATCAGGCTCCCTGGGAAGAGACAGCAGGATCTGCATTTTAACAAGTTCCCTGAAAGGGGCCCGCACGCGCACACACACACACACTATAGACCAGTGAATGCCTAGGGATTCCAATGCAGAAATTTTATAGTACCAACTCCAGGAATAATAGAGCCAAATAAAACCCCAACATCTCACACAGTGATATGAAACATGAAGCTTCCAATGAGTTCCTATCTGCGACCTGGAAAGGACGTGGAGAGAGAAAGCATAAAAATGAAAGTATCCCCAAAACCAACAAGCAAATCAAGAAACTCCCGCTGCAGATGAGGAAGGAGAAAAAGGACAAGGCTGTGGGTGTCATTGCCAAGGGGTCTATCCCCAGCCATCCCCTCAGGCTGCATGGCCCTCGCGGTGCCCAGAGCATCCCCATCACTTCATTCATTGTGTTCATCCTTTCCCTGTCAGCCTCCATCAGGGGGTGCTACTTCCACTCGCGTAATGGACAACCTGTGGGCGGCAGGGACAGCTTTCTGCCACAGGCTCTGGGGTCACCTGAACTTGGCCGCTCAGTGCACATCATGTGCACGGCTGTGTGATAACACTGCCTTCTGGAGCATTTCAAAAGTGCAAGCCTGTGTTCAGAGTCAGACCGAGCGTCCTCGGTGCCAGGCCTCTTGACCGAGTGCCATGCGGGCCCGTGGGCAGGAAGTAAGTTGCTTCATGACAATGCCCGAGTACGTCACTTCCCGATTCTCGGGCTTTGCTACAGGAATAGAAACAAACTCCAAAAAATGAAGCGATGACAAAGAATGGAAACCCGTGTACGTGTTCTGTTCCCGAGGCTGACTGGCTGTGCCATGTCCCGCGACAGTGTTTCTGCAGAGCAGAAGCCGCCGTCTGGCAGGATTTCAAGCAATTGGCTGAACCAAACAAGATGGCTGACGACGAAAAGGGGCTTCACCTACGAGGCTTCACCTCTGAGTCTGAGAGTCTGGACAAGCTCAGGTGGAAGTTTAAAAATGTACATCTATTTGCAACATTTAGAAAGTTAAAAGAAAAAAAGACTGCTCCACTTTTGGTATTTTGAAAACCTAAAGAGAAAGTGATTTTTTTCTTTTCTCCTACACTCCTCAGAATATAAATGACATGAAATCAGCTAGAAAAATAATTTTTCCCGGGGCGCCTGCGGGGCTCGTTCGGTTAAACCTCCAACTTCAGCTCAGGTCATGATCTCACATTCGTGGGTTCGAGCCCTGCGTCAGGCTCTGTGCTGACAGCTCAGAGCCTGGAGCCTGCTTCCGATTCTGTGTCTCCCTCTCTCTCTGACCCTCCCGCTCTCATGCTGTCTCTCTCTGTCTCAAAAATAAAAAAAACATTTAAAAAATTTAAAAAAAAATAATTTTTTCCTTAGAGATCTAATTTCAGAAAGTGAGCAAGATCAAATCAGGCAAGTAGGAATTGGATGGTCCGACCAGGATCCAATTTACATTAAAAAAAAAAAAAAAAAAAGGAGCGGAGAGGGCCTGGGCGGTTCGGTCATGATCTCACAACTGCAGAGCCTGTCTGCGATCCCCCCCCACCCTGTCCCTCCCCCGCTTGCACTTTTTCTCAAAATAAGTAAAAACATTAAAAAATACAAAAACAAAAAGACCGAGGGGCGCCTGGCTGGCCCCTGCGTGTGCTGTGTGACTCTGGACGCAGAGCTCACTTAGACAAAAACAAAAACCTAATGTAAACAAAAATTCTACCAACCCAAAAAACAAACCCCAAAAAACCCAAAACAAAATAACGCTGTTAAATACACTTCTGGATTCTCGACTGATATCATCAGTTCCAACCACAAGACCCTCGGGCAGATGAGGACGGAGACCACCGTCATCGCCCTCATAAGCAGGGACACAGACAGGGGTTTCAAAAGTCATCCTTCTGTGGTCCTTAAAAATGGTGCCAGGTTTTCTTTTTGCTCTTGTTGCTCTGGGTGGTTTTTCAGAAGGGTGGCTAGGCGGGTGGGGGCTGACCCTACAGGATCCCCACTTCATTCTTCCTGTGGCCTTGGGGCCTCTCCACCAACGCTGACTGACTCATTACCATCAACACCCTTACAAGGCGGTGTGGGAGCAGGAAGGAGAGTGCAGGGAGCGAACACTGGACACGAGGGTCCCGGCTGCCTGCTCCCCGCCGTTCCCTCACTGAAACTGCCGGGTACCGGCAGCGTTCCTTACGTGGGAACCATCACGGCTGCCGAGACGGCGGTTCCCAGAAGACACTGGACTTGCTGGTGACCAGCAACCACCACTGACCACCCCTAATGGCTATGGTCTGTGTCACAGAAGAACTCTGTGTCACTGTGTGGCCCCATCTGCTCGGCCACCAAGCACCTGGGTGACACGGCAGCCCCAGGAGAATCTGGTCAGCACGGCCATACTGGCATTCAGCAGAGATACTTACTCTGCGAACGGGTGTGGAGGTGGGGAAGGGTCCGGGACTGCCCAGATGCTGTTTGGGAGCACGCTGCCCCTCGGGCGAGCTGGCAGGAGGAGAAGAATCCCCGGATGAGGGGCTAAGAACAGAGTCTTCCTCAGGGCTGGACTCCGGCATCTCGCTGTCAGAGGGCCCGCCCCGGTGTGCAGGGGCCGCGGGAGGAGACGAGCCTCGAGGAGGCCTTGCAGCCAGGATGTCCTCCAAGACCACCACCGGCACCTTCCCTCTGAACAGCAGGCCCCCGGCCTCACTCCAGCCGTCCTGGTCCTTCTCGTCCTGGTCCTTCTCGGAGGGCGGTCTCGGACCCCCTGCTGGCTCCGGGCAGCCCCAGGGTGAGCCCTCCGGCCCGTCTCCGCTCCTCTCCGCTCCTCTGGAACCAGCACCCTCCTCCGCTTTACATGGAATGTCTGAAAGGGTCTCTTCAGGACACGTCAGCCCGTCCTTCACACTGGCCTCTGGCGGCCCCCTCTCACCTCCAGCCTCTTCTCCGACCCCACTCACGGCCTCCTCGGAGGGACAGGCCACAGACTTTAGTTTTCCATGGGGCATGACACCATCTAACTGGTCGCTCGAGTCCTCCGTCAAATCAATGACCGTGGTCTGGTCAATACTGGTTTTGACTCCACTTCTTACAAAGGTATCTAAGGGACCCTTCCCATTGACAAGTTTTGAACTAAGATCTATGTCGGAACCCAGGTGACAGCTGTTCTCCAGGTTGTCCACAGAGGTCTCTAGATCGGGGACTCGGCTCTGTGCAGGAGCACTCTCGGGGCTCCTCGTGTCATCCAACCCGTCCTCACTTTTCTCCTTTGGGACAAGGCTCAGGCGCTTGAAGGGCAGACGGGCTGAAACAGAGAGAGGGGACCGTTTTTACAGGGGAAGGGTGAGGAGCAACAGCCCAGCAGCACTGTAATACTCCGCATGCTCAGTAAGTAGCAGCCTTGTTGGGCTCGGGTGGGGCTGGGGGGGATTTCTCTAGAAAATGCTGCTGCTGTCCCCGGGTCCCACAGGTGGCCCCTGCCGCCTGTCACCTCAGATACTGCTGCCCCCAACACCAAATCTTCTATTTGTCCTCAAGGAGGGAAGCTGCCAAGGGGAACCACATACCGAGTTTTAAAAACCAGAAACCATAGTTTTGTATACGGTCCAGTCTGGCCTACCCATTTCAGACAAAAGGATTTGGATGCATTTCTCTTCAACCCCGGGCAGGTGAGGATGTCTGGAAGTATGGAGACGTCACTGGTTGTCATGACATGGGCGAAGTGACCAGCGATGCCACTAAACTCTACGATATATGGAACAGCCCCATGCTATGACCAAAAGTCACAGAGTGTCAGTAGAGCTGAAGCAGAGAAATCCTGTGAAAGGCAGTGACCACTGGATTTGCTCCCAGGAGCCTAAGAAACCAGTAAGCTATCAAATGGGTTTCCTAGCTTCCGACTGGAAGGTGCAACTGTCCGTCTCCCCACCCCAGCCCCTCGATGCTCCTGCTGAGGACCCAACAGGAGGCCTCTGCTCCAAGGAAAGTAAAAGTACAACTGAGGAGACAATTAAGGATATAAATTGGGAGTATTTAACCCCTTCTCAGAAAGTTACCTTGTATTAACTTCTTGACTGGAAAAGCTGGTCTGTCTTTGCAATCCATGGCTGTGAATAAAAATGTCAAGGGACAAGTCATTAAAAGTAGGAAATCATGACGTAGTAGATACATATGCAACACCTAATCTGCCCAAAGCAGTTGTCCATGGGGGCAACTCTAGGGGGTAGAGAGATACTGCTAACTATCCTAAGATACACAGGATAGCACTCACGACAGAATTTTCTGCCCAAAATGTTAATTGGTCGAGAAATTCTGCTTTCAACACTGTCATATCTTCTCATCTTGCGGCACTTAACACTCTAAAACTTACATTGTTTATTCTGTCTCCCTCCCAACAGAAAGCCTATGACAACAGGGAGATCCGTTCCATACTCTATCCTTGGCACGGGGCTCAAAACTGGCACTCAGAGGGAAACCAAGGAGTACAGTAATAGGGACAGCGCAAGGGGAATGATGTGGTGACCGCTGGCTCAGTTGTGGGGCATGCAACTCCTGATCCCAGGGTTGTGGGTTCAAGCCCCATGTTAGGTGTAGAGATTACTTAAGAATAAAACCTTTAAAGGGGCGCCTGGGTAGCTCAGTGGATTAAGCATCCAAATCTTGATTTCAACTCAGGTCATGATCTCTTGGCTCAGGAGATCCAGCCCCACTTCAGGCTCTGCACCAAAAGCCCAGAGCCTGCTTGGAATTCTCTCTCTTTCTGCTCCTCCCCTGCTCGAACCATTGTCTCTCTCTCTCTCTCTCTCTCCCTGTCTCAAAATAAATAAAAATTTTTAAAAATCTTTAAAAAAAAAAAAAGGGAATGAGCACCAGCAAAGATGAAAGAAAATACTGCATTACCAATTTCACCATTGATGACCCCAAAATGTTCTCGAATCCAACCACTCCCCACTACAAGATCTATAAACTCAGAGTAGGGCTTATTTTGTTTTAAAATAAGAGTCTATAAACGTAAAACACTTTAAAGCATGTTGAGCTTGCCAGGCGTGAGCTGAAGTCCTGTCCTGTCAGGAAGTAAGGAAGAATGTTTCCCTGCACGGGGCGGGGGGGATCTCAAGAAAGGCATCTAATAATATCAAAGCTGATACAGAAATGACTGCAAACAGAACTAAGTCTTTGGGGGAAAATATGCTTAAGTCGGTTTGAATAAGTTTAGAAGCTGACACCTGCTAGGACATCTGGCTTGAAAACAGGTTATTTGGGGACAGTCTAGCCAACCCAAAGAGCTGACCATTCAAAGGTACACATACAATCCACATGCACTCGTGAGTCCTTCACCGATGCTCTTTATTCTAAGATGACACCCCTCCTATTTATGTAGCATTTAAACATCCCTTCCTTTTATGATAGGATGGTCACAGTAGGTAGCGCTTTAAAAAATTTTTTGATTAAAGATTCTTACGGAATCAAAACGACTGTCGGTGACAATCAGTCCCAGCTTTCTTTATATGAATTTAAGGCCTCTGTGAAATTTCAAAGTCTGTAAACAATCGGAGCAATGGTTAACTAGGGGGCGATTCTGCACCAACAGGGGCCCCTTAGCAATACTTAGATACCTATTTGGTGTCACGAATAGAGGAACTGGGTTGCTACACGGATCTGATGGGTGCTACTCAATCAACACCCTACGGGTGCACAGGACAGGCCCCAAATGTCAACGCTGCCCAGGTCGAGAAACCCTGCATCGGACTAGTTGATTTCCTTGTCGGCCCTTACGCATCTACGGGGTGCTTAGTAAGTGCCGAGCACTGGGACGAGCGCTAAGTATACAATGGGAGTCCGGCAAGCTGGACAGGCAGTCCCGTCCTCCTTGGTTCGCCATCCCACGTCTCGGAGGCCCTGCCAGGTGCCAGAAAGCCCCCTCCCAGGGCGGGGTGGGGGAGGGGAAGACAGCTCTCCTTGCACAGCAGGCAGGCTCAAGAACCCGGGAGAGCCAGCTCCCTGGCGATCCCACC
>NC_043711.1:2902992-2904691 GCF_006229205.1 Suricata suricatta | reverse complement strand
TCCGCAGCTCTTTTCCTGCCTAGTTTCTACCTAACTTTCAGATACTAGATCCGCACCTCAGAAGAGTCTCTCCTCCCCTACAAGGGGAATGGAAATTCTTTACAAGCAGTTTTTTTCCCTTTAAGCAATTACAGCTTATGTTTGTTGATTAGTGCGTTATTTAACTTATTGTTTATTATGTCACCAGCTCCAGGAGAGCAGGAATAATTTATCACTGTATCCCCAGGACCTCTCAGTGGCTGATACAGTATCAAGTGCTGAATACATAGTCACTGAGTGAATGCGTAAACTTCATTAGGTCATAGGTTGAAAGCCTCCCACAGAACAGAAGTCTTCAATGTAAACCTGCCTTAGAGTAAGTTGTTTTTTTTTTTTAGAGTACATTTTCTTTAGCTGCAATTTAATCTGTCAAACAGAGAAGTGATGAAAGAAAACTGAAATTTAGCCCAGTTTTGGAATTCTATAGATCGGATAATTAAAGCTGAATTCTTTGGAAGTAATGAGAAAGAGGGAATTTAGGAATCACTTTGGGCAAGTCATGTCTTACTTAAGGCCTGAGTTTCCCTACATGAATCATGACATTCTGGCATTAGGCAATGATTTAAACCAGTGGACCACCGTTGAGAGTCCCTTTCAGAATCACGTGGGGAATTTTAAAAAACTATTCTCATCAGGACCTTTGGGAGGAAGGTGGTGGTATACATATTCTGAAACAATTCTCTACCTAGTGCATTAGCTCTAACACTTTCATATTCCTCCTTTTGGATTAACTTATCCATTCCAATTCATTATTAACTTCCAATTAATTGATTTCAATTAAAACTGATTTGAAAACTATCAAGTAACATGTATCAATCTGGGAAGATTTCTTGAAGAAGGTGACACTCCAAACAGATTTCTCTTTTACACAAAGTATCAGGGGGAAAGGTTAGGGGAGAATATGTACGAAAGGAACAACCTTAGCAAAGGTGAAGAGGAAACAGGGATCATGGATTATAGAAAAGGAAGAGAGCAGAATTCAGAGGGTTGATGGAGCCAAAATTTGCAAGCTCTGTATGTAGGCTATGCTAGGAAATTGAGTGTATTTTGAGGAAAGTAGACTGATACGATAGAAATTGTATTCTGGAGCATCTTTCTGGCTGTTTTGTAGGGGGCAAATGAAAGAGGGAACCTGCAGGTGGACATACCAGAGAGGAGGCTGGTGGGATGGTCTGGTCAGGGCAAGGAGGACAGTGGAGATAGAAAGGAGAAGTGACACCCTGATGTCTGACTTGAGCAACTGAATGGATGAGCACGTTGCAAGATTGTAGGCGGTGTGTGTGGGAGGGTCTAAACGCGCGGAAAATTGGGTTAGCTGAGATTAGCAAACATATCTGGAGATTTGTAAACCCAGCCTCCCAAAGATTTAAGCGCCTTTCCTTAAAACGTTAGGACTACTACATCCGGGACTCCAGGGGTCGCTGCAGCGTCCACGGACTCTCTAGGCTCGCTCCCGTCGGCTCGCTGGCGGAGACGCCAACAGGCAAAGTGCGCGTGCGTTCTTTGGCCGGCAGGGGGCGCGCGTGCGCAGTAGGGCCCGGGGCCGCGCGCTAGCCGACACCGGAAGTGTGCGGTTGCCATGTAATATCCTGGCCGCGCGGGCGCGCGAGGGGCTGAGGCGGCGCCGGGGCGGGCGCGGAGCTGGCGAGAGGGCGGTGGA
>NC_043711.1:2897678-2902892 GCF_006229205.1 Suricata suricatta | reverse complement strand
AGGGGCTGAGGCGGCGCCGGGGCGGGCGCGGAGCTGGCGAGAGGGCGGTGGAGGCGGCGCCGAGGGGGCCCGCTGAGGCGCGCGGGGTATCGGCGGCGCCCGGGAGCCTGTCGCTTGCGCGGTCCCTCCGGTTCGCTGGGTCCGGGCGGGAGCCCTCACGACGGAAGGCAGCATGTCGGTGGCGGGGCTGAAGAAGCAGTTCTACAAGGCGAGCCAGGTGAGCGGAGGCCGAGGCGGGGACCCCGGGCTTCCCCGAGTCGGGGGTCAGACCAGGCCCGACGCTGACTTGGGGGCGGGGGGCCGTGGGCACTGAGGGGGCGGTGTTGGCACGCGTCCCCCGCAGGGTGGGCAGAGCCGGGGAGGGACAGGGACCGCGAGTGAGGTGACCCAGGCCCAGCCCGCCATGTGGGCTCCAGTGCCCTCGCGGAGGGTAGGCAGACCCCCAGGAGCGGCCGAAACGCCCCCAGGGGTTGGCCCGGGACTCGGACCCCTCTCCTCCTCCCCTCCCCTCCCCTGAAAGGGCTGGGAGGGAGGAGATAGAGAAGGGGAAGAAACACTCCCGAGGCTGTCGACACAGGACTCTTGCCAGAGAGCCCGGGGGCAGGGAAACTTTGCGTCCGGAAGGGTTCTTTAAAACAAACAGACCAAAAAAACCCCTTTGATGGACCCAGTACGAGTTTGTGAACGGGTAGAACGGAGAGTCAGAATCCCCCTCTGGTCCCTCAGGCATCCAGTCCCTTTCCCCGGTGGCAAGGACTGTCACCGACAATTCACGTCTCCCTCCAAAGATAGGTTACACTTTAACCTTAAAAGCGAAAAAACCTTTGTGTTTTTCGTTGAATGTGTCTTCGGATCGTTCTCTGTGGTGGGGGCAGCCCGGGCCTCACCCACTTGATACCAGGAGTCCCCCCAATCCTGACAACACAGATATCTCCGGGTGCTACCGGATGTCCTCCGGGGACCTCCCCTCTCCCCGTACCCTTAGCTTGTGCACTAGGGCAGACCCCTAGAGTTTCTTTGGTCTTTTAATGGACTCGTGGTACACCACGAGGAGCTAGCTGATGGATGTTTAGGTCGTTTCCAGTCGTTTTCTGCCAACAAATCTGCTGTGAGTGGCCGGTGACCGTCTTTGGTCACAGGTGGGATTGGATTTCTAGGATAAACTCCGGAAGTGGGATGCTGAACCCCAGTGAATGCGTGTGGTTCCACGTGACCGACAGGGTGGGTGTTTTGGAATGACCAGGCCCCATTGCTCATTAATCTAGCAAAAGCTGGGCATCCGCACTCCAGAAAACTGGGCACGTGGGAAATTCAGCTAATTAATTCCGATTCAAGAGGCCTCAGGTTCCTTGAATATCCTGCTGGTTCCTCCATCCCAGGTTCAGAACCGTGTGGGCGGACTCCACGGAGGAATGAGCCACCATCTGAGGGGCTGCGTGGGCCCTGGTGGCCAGCTGGGCACTTCCCACAATTTGGACAAGTCCAGTGGGAGGGAAGAGAAATGCATCCACTGTAACACAGCGGGTACCTTTTGTCCCTTGATGGAAACAGTCATGACCTTAGCGTTTGGGGCAAACCCCAGATGGTGGCTAGGCCCCTGGAGGAACAGCGACTAAATCCAGAGGGGTTCTAGGATTATTGCTGAGGGCACGGCGCTTTGCCCCAGCAGGTTGGGATTAAGTGACCTGGGCCTGGGTTCGACTCTGCCCCACAGGCAGACCCCCAGGGCCTGACCGGAGCACCTGGGAATGCTGCTTGCCCTCTGGGACCTTGATGTAGTCCCTGCTGCGGGAGAAGCCCGCTCCTCTCGAGCCCCAGCTGTCCCAAGCGCACACACTTGCTAGAGGAGCTAGCTCGCCGCCCAGGCCAGCCCCCAGGGCTCCTTCTCTGCAGGGCGGCCTGCATTCAGACCTGTGAGAAACGTGTCGAAACCTGGAAAGCAGAGTGTGGACCAGTTTGTGATCTCGCCCTTCGCGAGGCCCATCCCCAGCGAATTGCTGCGACGGCCACAGGTGACTCTGGGAGCGGCTGTCTTGGCCTCCCGGTCCCGTCTCCGCTGAGTCGCGCCCTCAGGAACCGGGCTGGCTGGGCTCCATCCTCTTCTGCAGTCGTTTCCACAGCCCCCCAGCATCGCCGTTGTTTGTCAGGACACGTCCGTCTGCTCCTTGTGTGCTGCTCTTCCGCGCGCAGGGACCCCGTCTCACCCTCCTGTCCTCAGAACAGGGTCAGCTCCTGCAGGCCTCGCGGTGTGGCGGGTCGGCCGCAGCTGGTGTCGCCCAGCCCCCTCGCGGGGAACCGGCAGTGTGCTTTCAGCCCGTCCGCCTCCCTGGCCCTCGCTTCTCCGGCGTAAGCCCAAATGCCCTCCCCTTTCTACACAGAAAGACGTGGGACGTTTATCTTTACTCTCCAGGAGACACTGGCCATATCTGGAGACATTTTGGTTGTCACAACTTGGGTTCCTATTAGTATCTGGTGGGGCGAGGCAAGGGGTGCCGGTGAGCGCCCTGTAATGCCCCCGGCAGCCTCCGCAACCAAGAATTATCTGGGCCCAGACGTCAGTAGTGCTGAGGTTGAGAAAGTCTGCTTTAAGATTTGAGAAAAGTGCGAAAAGTTCTACCAAAACAAAGAAACCAGCATAGCAACAATAAAGTCTCTTCTGGGCCATTCTATGACAGCTGCCTGCTTTTCTTAGTTTTCAAAACACAGATAACCACAGAGACCCAGACAGTCACAGACAGAAAACTCCGCGCCAGAGCTCTTAGGGCCCTAGGGGGTCGTTGGCATCTGGTATTTTTAAGAAGGTATAAGCCTGCATCGTTGCTTCTCCGATGGGGCGACTGACCCTTTCCCCTCCCTCGCCCCCGCCCCTCTTAGGGACATTGGGCAACGTCTGAGATGGTTTTTGGTTGTCGCTGCTCTGAGAGAGGGTGCTGCTGGCATCCAGTGGGCAGAGGCCGGGGCTGGTTGCTACACACCCTCAGTGCACAGCCAGCCTTGCGCACGACAAGGAATGATCCGGCCCGATGTCAGTAGCACTGAGGTTGAGAAACGGTGCTTGATTTCGGAAGCTTGTAACAGTGTTGCATCTAAATTGGGAACTAGAAGCCAGGTGGATGTGGGGGAGCGAGGGGCAGTGGGGAGGCTGGCTTCCTAGCAGCTGAAGCTGGGATGTTAATGAGAAGTTTCTGGTCTCACTGACAATCCCGGGAACAAACCAGTTATTAGTATCTGGCAAAGTCCGGGGCCGTTCACCTCGGCGAGAACGTTGGAGCCTTGAATAAGGTCGGTTTGGGCTGGAATGGGAAGTTTGTGAGCTTGTACTTCTTGCTGGGAAGTGGCCGATGCTGGGCTGAGGCACAGTGAGGATCTGTGGAGGAAAGTGCTGGAAGGAACAGGCATCTGCCTGGGGCCTCAGTCCTACCACCCATCTGGTCCTTAGGTGTATGTAGAATTGGGGGAGATGCTTTAATCCGAGCGTTTCTGGGGACCTAAGGAAAGTTAGGGGACCCCACTAGCGAGATGCAGACTCGGAAGGTCATTTCTCATTGTAGAGGGCATTAATTTCCAGACCTAAACTGCTAGCTGGTTTCTGATAATTCTTGTGGCCGGGCCAGATTTGAGAGTGTAACTAGGGATAGAGCTGGCAGCCGCCTGGAATGCTGGCTTGCCTTTTTCTTTTTTCTTTCCTTCTCTCTCTCTCCTTTCTGGCCTGTGAGGAGGGAGAGAGTTTGCGCTGAAAGATTGGTTCCGTCAGAGCCAGGAGGAAAATTCATGACTGCCATATCCCAGGGCTTTGAAGTCTCTGGATGCTTGCTCAGCCCTGGATTTGTACCGAGGAGGAAAGATCAGCCTTCCTTTGAGAGGCATGGGGTGGGGAGAGGGCTGGGGCGCCCAGGCCCCCAACCTTGACAGTAGTTAGCATGTGGGGGGGGGGGGAATGTGGCTGGTGTTGGGAACGTCCCCACGTGCTGCCTGCTCTGACCTATTTTTTAAACCTTATTGTGTGGAAAGGTTTTGATTTCCTAGCAAAGGGTTTGGCCTGTTAAGTAATAAACATGGAGTGATCTTAGATGCAAAAAATCTGGACCGTGTAGCTCACTCATTAGCAGGGATAAAAGCATAGAACCTGTGTGCTGAGAACAACGGGCCAAATGAGGCTTCTGCCCCAGGCCCTTGAGCTCAGCAGCTGCAGGCTAACTGCCAGAGGCTGTCCTCCTTGGGGCAGCAGAGCCGGGGGTGGCTTTGGGTGTTGCCGTGTCCACGTGAGATGGGAATCTGGGTTACGTCCAACTCTGCCGAAGTGGCTCTGCCGACTCCCCTTGTAAGACCCTGCACTAGCGGCACCCCCGTGGGGCCCTGGACAGGCATGTTCCCGTCCTGTTCCATCGGTGGACAGGCCAGCCTGCTCTCTCCACTCGGCATGGGGTGGGGACAGTGAGCAGCCTGGGCTGTGGGGCTACAGAACAAGTGCGAGACCGCCCTCCCCCAGAGGAACCTGGGGTCCCCTTAAGCCCCACCGCTTCCCTGGGCCTGTCTGTGAAGGTGAACCTGACCAACTTCCCAGGACCCCGTTCACCGTCGCGGACGCTCTGTGACCAGGCAGCTCCCTGCACGTTCTGGTTACAAGCCAGCACCGAGAGGGCATCGTGTTCTGATTCTGCCCTCCGTGCCTGCCGAGCGTGAGGTGGCAAGTTCACGTCTGACTCATTCGCCTGTGTTGATTAAAGAGCAGTTAGTGTGCTTCCCCCTGCTTAGCTGGCGCTGTGTGAAGGCAGAGCGGGAGGACACTTAATGACAGTCCGTGTGCCTCTAAATAAGAGCGTGTGGGGTGAGGAGTCCGCAGCAGCCCCCCTGTTCAGGTACAGCAGGTGGGGGGGTCGCATTTCCGAGACCACAGAGCTTAGCAAGGGAACCCAGGCTGTTGACCCCCAGGCCGTCCCCCCAGCGCTCCCTCTGTGGGGACACCGTCTGAACGTGAGCGTGTGGTTCCGAGTTCACCAGTTCACCAGGTGCCCACACGCACTGCTGCTCGATTTTCCCCCCCAAGGAAACCCTCACCGGCTGTGCCCAGGCCTACTCAGGCCTGCCCTTTGCCTCCAGCGTGTGCACCCCATGGCCTTTGATCCAAGGACATGGGCCAGTTAGCTGTGCCCTGGCCCTTCTCAGCCCCTCTCTTCTGTTGCCAGTATTCTGAAATTGATCCAATCTGGGGAA
>NC_043711.1:2866787-2897578 GCF_006229205.1 Suricata suricatta | reverse complement strand
CCCCCCCCCCCCCCCGGCTTTCACAGGGCTGGATTTGGCAGCTGCTTCTCCTAAGCACTGCAGTTTGGGCACATTTCCGCTCATTTCCTGTTAGGCAGAAACCAGGCTTCCACGAACGCAGGATCCCAGAGGACAGTTCCATCTTCCTTTTCCGCTCGGCTCCTAGAAAAAACCTGCTGACTGGGCCCCGAGCGTGGGGTCACGCGGAGACTCCCAACCACAGCAGGAAAATAGATGCGTGATTTCCTCCGAGGGGCCTGACTCAGCATGGGGTCACTGCCCAGCTGCTCCGAGTTGCACACCTGGGGCTCGAGCACCTCCAGTGGCCTCGCACACTTGGTGTCTGAGCCCGCCAGCCCAGCGGCCACTGTCCCAGCCAGGCGACACGAGGTGGCCATCGAGGGTCAGAGAGCATGTGGGTGGTTCTCCCGCGCCCGGCAGCCCTCCCTGCCCTTGGCCTGGTGAACGTTAGTTCACCTCCCATGTCCCTTGGGCCTTCCCACGGCATCTCCTTGGGCCCCGGGCCCTCGAGTCCCCAAACTCCTGGTTCTCAGGCTCCTACATAGTCGCCTTCTCAGTCAAGGACTGGGGTTGATGTCTTTGTCGCTGGACCCTAAGTCTTTGCAGGTGGGGTCCCAGGCAGTTCCGCCCCTGCTGTGTGTCCAGTCGATCCTGGGCCCTGGCCTGACCTGGAAACTCAAGTCTGTTGGGCGGACGGACAGACGGGCGTTTGCAGACTAGCAAGCAGATGGTTGCATCATGGGTTGTGGGTGCCGAGGCTGGAGCTGTGGTGTCAGCACGCCCAGAGGAGCGGGAGCATCCCCAGCTGTCCCGGCGTTCAAGGCCTCCTGGAGCACCGCCCGGTCCCAGTTTTGTCTCGCCCCTTCCTTTCATGGGTGGCATACTCCAGTCCGACCGGTGTGCCCGCCTTGCCGGCTACCTTGTACTGCTTGTCCCTGCCTCCCTCCCCCAGCCCGGTCTCCCTGTCCACTTCCTGTTTGTATCTTTATACTCATCGTCTCCTCGGCCACCCACTGGAGAGACTTCATCCTCGGAGCATCCGGCGCACTGGTGCTTTTCTTCTCAGACCCGAGCTCCAGAAGGAGCAGGGCTGCCTGGGCCATGGCTTGCTGGCCAGGTTGTCAGAAGTGGTGGGCTTCTGAGGGCGGGCGTGGGGCAGGACAGCGACAGGGACCTGGCTCCTGCTCAGGCCCAGGCAGGACCCCAGGCAAGCAGAGCGGCTGACACGCTCCAATCAGGAGCAGGTCCAACTGGTTTAAAAATAAGAACTTGAAACTTACTGTCCCCTTGGCTTGGGATTGGCGTGACGGTATGTTCGCGGTTCAGTCTACTCCCCAGGAGTGCCCAGACATCACCTTGGCCCATAATTCACATCTTTCACCAGTGCCCTCCACCCAGCCCTACTTTTTCTAAAGTGCAGCAGTTGAATGATGAACTTTCTGTCATTTGGGGCCTTATCCCCAGGATTGAGCAGCGACCCACATTCTTAGGAAGCCCCTTGGAAAGGAAACTGATAACTTCCTGTTCCTTTTCACCCCCACGGACCCAAGGCTCCTCCTGGTCCCCTCCGCTCACCTTCCCAGGTTGAGGCCCCATGGCTGCTTGGGGGCAGATGGGGAGGCATCTATCCATCCGAAGGCTCGGCCCATCAGATCCGGGGTCAGTGTGCAGGCAGCCGTGCAGCACTGGCCCTTCAAGGCCAGCCTTCGTGGTTCAGAAGAGGGCCCCTGAAGGGGTGGGGGTGGATTTCTCTGTTGCTTAACCTCACCTGCCCAGCCTAGGCTCACCCCTCCCTCCTGGGAGGTTGGGAGCCCTTGTCCTTCTTTGGGGGGTTTATGACTTGCTGCAGCTCCCCACTGACAGCCAAGTGGGCATCTGGGTCAGGACCCCTAAACGCATGCAAGTGAGGCGCCCCACAGAGGCGGGCTGTGAGGCCCTGGACATGGAAGTCCCGATGTCAGTGTCCCCGAGCCGTGGCACGGGACATCCTCACAGCGGAGAAGTCCGAGGCCGTGGTCCCGGCCAGGCTCCTGTGGCCCCAGCACCTCGGGGGCACCTGGGTGCTCTCTCCCTGCTTCCCGCAGCAGGCCCGGCTTTGTTCCGGAGCCTGGCTCCACTCAGGCCGGCTGGAAGGCACTGGGAGGCCCCTCTGCTTGGTGGGGCCTCTCCACCACCTCGGGACGAGCGGGTGTGGAGTCTTCTGTGGAAGATGCAGAGACAGGAGGGGCGTTTGGGACTCGAGAGGGCGGGGACGAGGTCCTTGGGCCCGGTTGCCTCCGCTGTGCTGCTGGGGTCCAGGAGCCGCCTTGGCTTTCCAGCAGGGCCCGCGGGCTTGACCTCTGGGTTTCCACTCGGGTGGCTCCCGGCGCGCTCCCCGGGCCGAGCCAGCCGCTGCGCGGGTGCTGTGGGGGGGCACCTTCTCCGGCGCCTTGCTGGGTTGTTGCCCTTGTTAGTCTTTTCGGTAATCACAGGGTTGTGTTCTAACCGCTAACGTGCTCACGTTAGCGTGCTCTGCGTGACGGTACGTCACTCGTGTTCTAATGCTAGTTCTGCGCTCCCACCTGAAGGAACAGGCACCGCGTGTCTTAGGTCGTGTCACTGCTCTCGCCGCTGGATTATGAAGCTCCAGGCGTAGAAACAGATGAGGAGGGGTCACGGTAGCCAAGGGCCCACAGGAGCCTCATAAACCGTGAGGAATACAGTCACAGTCACAGTCAAAGCCCCTCCCTCATCTACACCTGTACTACACGTGAATTACAACACGGTGTGCAGAATTGTTTTTGCATGGTCACACCGCCTCTGATGGTGTCCCGTGGTTACTTGGCGTGCGCCCTCCTCCCACTAGGTACGGTGGGTGCGTCCGTTCACAGGCACCTGTAGCTCCAGGTCCACACTGGACCGCTGTCCTTGGTGTGCCGGTGCCACAGTGCACGAATCAGCGCCCGCCAGGGGGCATGCAGGTTGTTTCCGCGCTTTTGTTCTTTCCAATGGTGCGGCTGCGAGCGCTCTTGCAGATGTCCCCTCGGGCACGTGCCTCAGTGTTTCCGGACTTCCACCTCGTTTAATGCAACCATACAGGTTTTCAGCGGTACCAGCCTGGGAAAAAAAAAAGTATTCAGTTTGCATGACCTAAAGGCCTGAGCCCAAAGCTGGCAGGAGTCCCGTGTCCCAATACTTGTGAGGGTGGTGTTTCTAAAAAAATTTTTTTAATGTTTTATTTATTTTTGATAGAGACAGGGTGAGCAGGGGAGGATCAGAGAGAGAGGAAGACAGGCTCCAGGCTCTGAGCTGTCAGCACAGAGCCTGACGCGGGGCTCAGACTCACAAACTGTGAGATCATGACCTGAGCTGAAGCCGGATGCTTAACTGACTGATCCACCCAGGTGCCCCGTAAGGGTGGGGTTTCAGGTGTGCACTGCTGTGCTGCCCAGGGAGCGGGCCGGGAAGCTTAGTGGGGGGCGCGGAGGCTCCGAGGCACCGGCTAGGCTGGGGGAGGCCAGGGGCAGCACCAACTGCCACTAAACCCCGGGAGGCAGCCGCAGCCGGCACCGGAGCCCTACATCTGCCCTGAGCCCCCTCACAGGACTCATTTGTTCCTCAGCCTAACGCTTCCTCAATGGCCGTGTTCTTGGGCCTGTTCTCCAGAGCGAGGCGGCGTTCGCAGAAAGCACATGGCATCCAGTCCTGTGGCAAAGGGCCGCGTGGGCTGCTGTCTGCAGTCAGAGCTCGCTGACTGGAGATGCCGTTTTTCACCTGCGCTAGCCTCATCTGGTCCTCTGCCCACGCTTGCAGGGCGCCAGGCTCTCCCGCGGTGCTGGTTCCCGGCCGCAGGCGGAACGCCGTGACGCGCTGCCTTCTGGTGTCAGCTCCGGCTGTTAGCCGGGGTCCTTTTTGCAGTATATTTAGTGCCACGTTTTGGGGAGAGGAGGAGGGTTGTGCTTTTTCTGGGTGATTCACTGTTCGAAATGGCCCCAAGCGCAGACTCCAGTGCTGGATGGTGCCACGTTCGGAAGGCTGCGCCGCGCCTTACGGAGGGAATTCGAGTGTCCCCGAGCTTTGTTCAGGAGGGGTCGGCACGCTGCCGGCTAAGTTCAACGTTGATGAGTCAAGAGTGTATATATTAAATACGGTGTCTTTAAACAGAAACGCACGTGACGCAAGGCGATACATCCATCGGCCACGACCAGAGGCTCACAAGAACCAAACCCCGTTATTTCCCCCCGAGCAGCGGCTCCACATCCAGCAGTTGGGTGTTTGTGGGGACTTTCTAGAACAGCACTGCTGTGAACGAGGGGCGGCAGCTGCCTCCAGTTCCCGTAGCAGGCAGGGTGACTCAGGGCCACACCCGGGTGTCCCCGCCCCACTCCCCAGGGCCTGTGTGTGTGCTGCCTCGGCAAAGAGCCCTTGCGGGTGGGATCCCCAGCCTGGAGCTGGAGACCCAGAGACCGCTCGCGGTTAACCGGGCGGCCCGGTCTGCCGTCGGGGCTCCTTAAACGCAGGTTCCTGTCCCCTCTGGGGTGAGAGGAAAATGTGACTGCAGAAGAGAGGACCCGGGAGAAGGGAGCGTGACAGGTCGGCTCCACACACTTTGGGGACAGGTCAGGCCACAGCCAGGGAACATGGACTGCCTCTAGAAGCCAGGAGAGGCGCGGAAACCCCCCAGGCTGCCAGCACCTTGGTCCCAGCCCAGTCAGGTCCACGCCGGGCTTCTGGCATCTTTAAGACTTTTGTGTTGTTTTAGTGTCAGGTTGTTTAATGTGTTGTGTTGTTTGGGAAGCTTGTGTTGTTTTGTCACTGAGTTTGCAGTAGTTCATTGTGGCAGCCAGAGGGAATGCAGACAGGTCTGTGCTTTTTTTTTTTTTGAGAGAGAAAGACAGAGTGTGAGCAGGAGAGGGTCAGAGTGAGAGGGAGACATAGAATCTGAAGCAGCTCCAGGTTCTGAGCTGTCAGCACAGAGCCCAATGTGGGGCTCGAACCCACAAACTGAGATCATGACCTGAGCTGAAGTTGGCCGCTTAACCAACTGAGCCACCCAGGTGCCCCAAGTTCACACTGTTTTAAATCCTCATCTGGACAGAGGTTTTCTGCTCATTCTTTTTTTTTTTCCTAATGTTTAATTTAGAGAGAGAGAGAGAGTACAAGCAGGGGAGGGACAGAGAGGGGGAAATGCCGAATCTGAAGCAGATTTCAGGCTCTGAGCTGTCAGCACAGAGCCTGATGTGGGGCTTGAACCGATGGACAGTGAGATCATGACCTGAGCCAAAATCAGATGCTTAACTAACTGAGCCACCCAGGCACCCCTCAGTTCAGTCTTTAAGGGGTGGGTGTGTGCACACACGCACGTGTGTTTTCTTCTCCATTAGCCCCTGCCTCCACTTGATGGCCACAGTCTGCCAGAAAACAGGACTAGTTCACTTGGCCGAGTCCACTCAGGGGTCGCTGTGGCTAGAGCACGTCTTCCAAGAGCTGTCTTCTCTTTGGAGCAAATCAGGAGCTCTGCCGAACTCGCTCCCTGCCTCCAGGATCCCACCTTGGTGCCCGAGAAGCTGGCGGATTGATAGGAAATCCTCCATCGCCATTGTTTAACGTGAATTCGAAAACTGGCTCTGTGCTCAGGTTTTATGCAGAAACCGCTGCTGGTCTCTGAACCGCGGGTGCCGCCGCGCAGGGAGCGCCGCAGCGGGTCTCCGCCTCCCGGACTCTGCCAGGCGTGCAGGAGGTTGGCATCTCTCGAGCCCGGTGGCTCCTTTCTTCCCATCATGAAGCCTGGAGGCTCACGCCAGACACCTTTGCTTACCGACCCCGCACATCTTTAGAAGGGGCTCTGGGCGTTTGTTTCCACGTTGACCCTCAGCATCTCCTCCCTCTCCCCTGGCTCAGGTCCCCACGTCCCCTTGTCTCTGCCTTTCCTCACTCCATGTCCCGTTCTCCTTTCTGCACCCAACCCATCCTTCCAAGTCCAGTTCAAGTGCATCTCCTTTATGAACCCTGCCTGGTTCCCTCCCCACAGGAGGGAATGGCTTCTCCCTGTCGGTCCCTCAGCACAGATCCTTCTGTTGCCATTTATTTGACGGGGTTATAGTATTCCTTTTTACCCCTCTACTACACCTGGCACATATAATAATTATATGTTGAATGAATTGGGCAACTTTCTCAAAAGGGGGAGTCTGGATTTCTGACTTTGACCCCAGATGCTCACCACTGTTCCGCCAAAGCAGATCAACTCAGGGCAGGAGCCTGCGGGAGACTCGGTGATTGGGATGAGGCTGAGCAGTGAGTGACGCAGGGTCCTGACGGGGGCATGTGGGGAGGAACCAGGGATGATCTGCAAGGCAGTGACCCTGGACTCTGGGTTTGCACTTGGACGTGGGAAGGAGAAAGGAAAAGAGCATACACGCGGCTAGAGCGAGGCCAGGGCTGGGACCTGGGGCCACTGGCCCGCCCTGCTACACTCGTAGCCCTCATCCAGGAGCCCAGACACAGCCTGTCCGTGGAGTCGGTCCTTCCAGGGGAGAAGGGGCGGCCCTGACTGCTGGGAGCTGGGGAGGGAGTTGAGTACTCTTAGGGCTCCAGGCTGAAGCTTCAGCACCAGACATGGGCTGGGGAGAGAGAGAGGCCACCAGACCGGGGGCCGGGGGGGGGCAGTTGCGTGCCAGGCACTCCTCCCCACCGGGGCTGTGCTGCCCACTGTCCTTCCGTCCCGGTGACCCGTTCCCACCCTGTCCCACAGGTGGAGCGGCAGCAGGTGGTATCGGGGCTGTGAGATTTCTGGGGTCAACGTCCCGTTTCCGTCCCCTCAGCCAGGGCTCCTGTTGCCAAAGAAGAGGTAGCAGACAGGCCTCTTCGGAGACAGGTTTGTCCCCATCTGGGCATGGGGAGTGGGCTGCGGGACGCTCAGAGGACGCCTCCCCAGAAACACGGGCTTGTTACCGCCCCCGTCATGCAGGCCACTCGGCAGATCCTGCTTCTGGACCTTGTGTGAGTCCAGGAGCCCTGCACACGGCCCTCCTGGCCGCCGTTCCTGGGGCCTCGTGTCCCGCAGCGAGCGGCAGGTGTGCGTGTGTGGTAGTCGGTGGGTCTTAAAGTACGTTCACACCTGAGTCTCACACCACGCTGGCCCTGCCTCCCGCTGTACAGTTGAGGAAACTGAGGCTCAGAAGGGTCTGCGTTCTTACATGGAGTCATGGGGCTTGTTTCTGGAGCGCCCTCCCAGGGGCTCCTGGAGGGCGGGCTGCGCACACTCAACGGTATCTATTCTTACAGCGGGTGTTGCTTGGCCCCACACCTAGTGGGAGCCAGACCCCTGCCAGCCACCCAACTCCCCACTGTAGGCACACTGCCCGCTGGAAGTTGGTCTTTGGGGACGGGGAGGGGGACGAGGCTGTCCCAGGTGCCATTGCAGGAACGAAGATGAGCCTTGAGGGAGCAGAAGGGGCCCCTGAGAGCGGCCCTTCTCCGTCTGTGGCCTGCAGCAGGGTCCCCATGTGCTCACCCACTGCCAGGACACCGATGATGATGGAAGCGACTGTGTGCACACGCGCGTGCACAAGGCCTGACCGTGCATCCTGAGGAAGGACGGGCCATCCTGCTCTGTTTTCTAGAAGGGCGGATGGCAGCTGGGGGCCAGGAGCAGTCTGCCCCTGCGACCACCGGAACTGCTGGCCTGACGTGGGCACCCCCTCCCCAGCCCTGCTGCCCAGTGCTGAGCTGGCTGCACGGTGGTTCTGAGGCCCCTTCCAGCTCTGAGTCCCCTTGACTGACTTTGCAATCAGCAGGGCGGGTGCCCCTGGAGAATGGGGGGGTGCATAGGGAGAGGGAGTGGCCAGGCAGGGGAACAGAATGTCGGTGGCTCACAGTGCAGAGTCGGTCTGCCGCACCAAGAGCTGTTGATGGCGTCACCTCTCCCTGCTTGCCCCGTGCTGTCCCGGGGTCAGCACCTACCCGGTGCTTTGGTAGCCACGCCTGAAGGAACCGGTCTTGGTGACCATGGGCCACCATGGCTGAGTCACCTGCCTGCCAAGCCTGTTGTTACCACCCTGATAGGACAGGCGAGCAGGAGAGCCAGGTGGGGTACATTCCTCAGCACCCACTCAGAGCTTCCGCCTGGAGCCATGTCCTCAGAGCACCCCACAGCACCCCGAGTGTGTGTGGGCCCCGCCTCCCCAGCTCCAGTCTGGCATGTTTCTGTTTGGTCTTTAGAGGCTGTTTGTCTGTCCGCCTTCCTTTTCTGGGTCCTATGCTCCCAGACCACAGACTTGTGGTTCTCACGGGGGTTCCTGTCGATAGGAAACCATTGCCATTCCGGGAGTGGAGTCCTCTGCGTGTGAACCAGTTTGGGCCTGGCTTGCTCAGATTTTTTTCTTTGCAGATTTTCCCTGAACCTTTGCTGTCCGGTGAGGGAGTCAGCTGTGGGCAGACCTTGGGTGGAGCTAGGACCTAGCCTGGCAGCCTCCACCCAGAGTGCCGGCCTGACCTGAATTCCCACAGGCAGACAATAAAGGGAAGTTGGGGATACCAAGAGGGTCCGCCATCCAGCTGGCTCCTGTGTCCCCTGCCACGCAGAGCGCTGTATGAACCTGCTCGCTTCGGGGTCACAGTCCAGTGGGCAGAGCTCCCTAAAGAGGTGGGAATGAGGCAGTGCCTTCACAGAGCAGAAAACACTGCTTGAGTGAGCCTGGTCCAAGGTGAGGTCTGAAGGGCTTGAGAAAGGAGGTGCCAGGAGTGTGATAAGAGAGGTGGCCAGTGGCCACATTGCTCCTCCCTAGGTAAGGAGGCAGGTGATGGAGAATCCCGAGGGCTTCCTGGAAGAGGTGGCTTCTCGTTAGACTGGAAGGGGTCTTAGACATGGGAGAGATGGCCTCTGTGTCCCAGGAGGCCAGGGATACTGGGCTCTTAGATCGACTCCTCAGTCACCTTAGCTCATCGTGGTTGGGGTCCATGTGGCCCCTCACTGAGACTGCCTCAGCCCCTCGTTGGTCAGCTGCACTCACAGTGTCTGATACGGACGTCATGTCCCTGCCTTCCAAGCAGGGTTTCCAGGCTCCCCTCGTGTCTTCCTGAAGAGCGACTCTTCCGTCGGCTCCGCCAGCGGTGAAAGAGGAAATCGCAGAACACCCAGGTGGTCCATGCGCCCGCAGGCCAGGCTCTCTGCCGCCCTGCCGCGGGCGGCCGCCCCACAGCACCCGCCGAGCGAAGCGGGGCTGGCGCTGCCCAGCCTGGCAGGGCTCAGGGGATTTGTCACATGTGTTTGTGGGTTGGGTGTTTCCTTTTATAAATGTTCATCTGAAATTGACTTTCCCAGTTGTGTGACCCACAGCCCCCTGCGTCGTCCCCGAGACAGAAGAGAGAGCGCCCAGGCTGCCGGGCATCCGGGCGTTGTGCCCTCCCCCGAGTCCCACGTGCGGCCTCCGAGGAGACCCGCGTCAGGCAGCTGGTTAAAGCCTGTCTGCAGAGTCAGGAGCACCGGCTGGGACCAGAGTCCCCGTCAGCGGGCCTGGCTCCTCCCACCTGTCCCAGGGGAGGCAGAGTGAGCTAACAGCCCCAGCCCCCACCCGTCTGCTGGGTCCCTCGGCCGGACCCGTGGCCTCCTTCTCCCTTTCCCTGGGTGTGTTGTGGGTAGAGCCACCGTCCGCGGCAGGTGCGAGAGGTCCCGCCAGCTTTCCCCAGGTCAGCAGCGCTGTGCCGCGGGAGACTCGTGGACCCCCACTCCCACCCCGGATGAGCTCCAGTCTGGCGCCCCCCTGATCCTTGCACAGGGCTCTTTAGTGTTGGGAGCTTTGGCCTCATGTCAGCCCTGAGCCACGGGTATTGATTGTGTCGAGTTCGAGAAGGCTCAGGGCAGAGCCGGCCCTTGAATTCAGGTCTGCAGCCTCTGGGCCAACGTGGTTAGCTCGGGTCCTTGGCCTGGCGTCCAGGAGCGGGTCAGGTCCTCCTGACCCCCGCTTGCAGGGGTCTGAGATGTGGCCCCACACTTGCCAGTGAGAGGGCTGGGGTTTGCAGCCCACCCCAGTGCTGACCTCCGTCCCCAGCAGACCAGTGCCCGTAATCAGCGCGCCCCCTCGTACCCAGAGCCCTGATGCCCAGCTGGCCTCTGAAAACCAGGAAACGTGCGCCTGGGTGGCTCAGTCGGTTAAGCGTCCAACTTGGCCTCAGGTCATCATCTCACTGTTTGTGAGTTTGAGCCCCACATCGGGCTCTGCACTGGTGGTACGGAGCCTGCTTGGGATTCTCTCTCCCACTTGTTCTGCCCCTCCCTGACTTGTGCTCTCTCTCTCAAAATAAAGAACCCTGAAAAAAAAATGGAAAGAAAAAATGAGGAAACAAGCCAGAGAAGTTGGGGCAGCCTCCGGAGTTGGGCGATTCAACACTTCTGGGGCTCGGTTACCCCTTCCGCTTAGCTTGGTCTCACCCCGGACCCCCCGCCACACACACCCCTGGAGGCGTGCCCTGCCCGGCCCTGAGCAAGGCACTTCACCTCCTGGGCCTGTTACCCTGTTCAGAAGGTGAAGCGAGTTGCTCCGGCTGCAGCTGGGCCGGATGACTGCTCTCGGTGGCTCTTTCCCTTCCTCGTGCTGCCTCCCGGATGACAGAAGGATGGCAGAACACTGTCATCTGTGCCACGTGACTCTCTCCCCGCTCCTGCTGGCCTGCCTTCCTCTGCAAGCCAGGTGTTTGAACCAGAAGCCGGCTTTCCCCAGCCCCCAGATTCTGTGAGATCAGTCGGGGAGCTGGTGAACTGGGGGCGAAAGCGAGGGCCAGTTTTGTTAAGCGGCTTCTGCTTCCTTGTGGGGAAACCCGGCGTCTTCATGGAAATCTGAGGATTGCCGGTCTTTGCAGTTGAACCTGGGCCAACACTCCATTTCATTGACAAGGAAACTGGGAGGGTCCCGAGAAGAGCTAGGACTGGGACCGGAGGTCAGTGCCCCCCCTCCCCACAGGGCACCAGAGGGTGCTCAGTCCTGTGGCTCTTGGCCAGACGGGCGGGAAGGGGAAGGACTGGGGGGGCCAGCCCGAGCCCCCCACGGGCCGACACTCAGCCTGCTCTGTGCCCCTACCATGCACGTGGAGCCGGGGCCAGGCAGGGTGAGCTCCGTGCCCCTCTGTTCTTCCGTCTTTCAGGACCTCGGAGTTACCTCTCGGGGAGGGACAAGCACTTCCCTCGAGGAGGGCTGAGGCCAGCTCTGTGACTTGTGACTTGTGGCAGGGACCGGAGCCTCAAGAGGTGGCACCTTGCAACAGGAGGTGGGTCCTCCTGTGCCACTGCGCCTGTTTTGTTAGCCCCTCCTCTGGGAGCTGAGGAAGGGGCAGCCCTGAAAGGAAGCAACCGGCCCTCCACACTGACCCTGTCGCAGAGCCACCCTTTGTAGGTGGGAAGAGGGGCCAGCCGGTCACGTGGTATCTACCAAAGCCAGGGGTGTGCTGGCTCCGGGCAGAAAGCAAGATGCGTGGTCCTTGCACCCTGGAGTGTGCCATCAGCTAGGGACGGAGGTGGCATCCGGAGCTAGGCCTGGAGAGCACTCGGAGCGGCACAAGGGCTCCTACAGCAGCTGTGGCCTCAGACCCCAGCAGCCGTTAGGCTAGGGTGATGGATTGGGGGCAGGAGGGCCTCCTGGGGGCTGCAGGCAAAGCCCGGGCAGGTGCCTGGAGAGGGTGGCAGGCCCTGACTTGACTCACTGAGGGTCCTGGACAGCAGGCAGGAGCAAGGCCCGGGGAGGGAGGCCAGTGTGGAGGCTCCCTGGAGTCCTGAGGAGGAATGAGCAGAGTCTGGTTCAGGCACGTGGAGGAGGCACGCAGGGCCCTCGTGACAGACTCCTAGGTGTTGTGAGCCTCATCAGGAAAGCTTTGTGACCGTGTGGGGGAGGGGGGCAGGGACTTCACTGTCCAAGAAGAAAAATCCTTTTAGCCAGAGCTGAAGGGGCAGCTTCCTGGGCATCTGGCATGCGGGAGCCTCTCCTGGCTACTCCGCCTGCATTGCTGCAGAAGCAGAGGTCAAGGTCTCAGGACCAGGCCTCAGCTCCGTACTGCTTGTATCTCGGGGTCGGCCACACCCAGAGCTTTGTCATCTGACTCATTGCTCAGCCTTGACTGTCCCTGAGTGATTTTCCCCGTCTGCCTCACTGCTTCCTTCTGAAGTCCCTTCTTCCCGATGCTCGCTTCTTGCTTTGCTCCCGGGGCCCTGGCCGTGGCTAGCTCAGACTTTTGGACTAAGCCAGAAAGGTGACTTTGAGGGCCTTCCCCCATCATTTGAACAGCACTGTCAGGCAGGGAAGTGGCAGCTGGGACTTCACGGGGCACTCATCTCACCGCCTTCCCAACGGCAAAGCGTTGCTCTCCCCGCGCCAGCCAGGGAGCCCCCCTCTTCATCTCGAGGGGCCGGGAGCCAAGCAGTCCTGAGACGCACTTGTGCGGGGCGGTGGGAGGCCCGAGCCCGGCCGGGACGTGCCCTACAGAGCCGGTCCTGCGGGTGGCACAAGACCGCGGGGCTCTAGACGGCAAGAGGCCAGGTCCGCCAGGGCCCCCGTGCCAGGCTCCTCTGCAGGCTTTCCTGGCTCTCGCCCCAGACAACAGCCAGCCCCGTCTGGCTAGGAGACCAGCAGCTGGCACGTCCCTGCAGTCCGGGAGGCCTCCGGCTCTGCTTCGGAGCCAGCGTCTCAGCCGCCGCTGCCCCTTCTGCGGAGAGAACGCCCTGGCTTTCAGAGCCACTGTCTCCTGGCACCCAGACTAGCTTCCCAGGGAGGCCCCGCCACCCCGCGTGCGGAAGTGCGGCTGCGGGTGCGTGTCTGCCCACCAGGGCCTGATCTGGTGGCCACGGTGCCCAGTCTGGAGCTTCCGTGTGGGACGTAACTTCAGGAGACTTTTCCTGGCATTTCGCTTCCACTGCTCTGTTTCATCAAACTGCTGTTTAGAAACCTGAGTTTTGATCTCTGAGAGGAGAGAAAGTGTGCGCCCTGAGGCATGAGGGGCACCGGCAGATCTGGGGAAATTGCGGAATTCCCAGTATGCCTAAGGAGGTTCTGACTTGTCAGCACCCTTCCCTCCGTGGCGTTTACAAAAGGGGTGGTGACTTAACGCACAAATATTTACGCCTGCGACGGATGAAGCGTCACTGGTGCCCGGTCCTTGAGTCTGTTGCTCACACGTCTTCGCGTCCTTCTGCTCCACCCACGAGGGGCAGGAAGGTTCACTTGGGCACAGATGACGTTTCTGTGTCCTCTACTCTGGTGGCACCTCTCCCTCACCCCCGGAGTGGTGGCAGCCCCACATCTTGTGACCTTTGCTCTCAGAGCCGGTGGGAGCTCCGCCCGTCAGCAAGCAATTCGTCACTGAGAACTCGCAAGGCCCCAAGGGCCCCGGCTTGGGAAGCTGTCCCAAGTATCCTGGTTAAACCAGGGGCCACAGAAGGCTTCTGGGAGGGAACGGACGCATCAAGAGAAGGTGGCCTGGGACAGCCGGTGCACCACGCACATCGCCTCCCCAGAGGCACACTCAGCTCGCCTTGCCTTTTCAGAAAGAGGCCCGTTAGCCAGAGAGCACGCCAGCCGATGTCCCCGCCGGCGTCCCATAGGTGGGGGCGCAGGGGCATGGGAAGACGAAGGGAGCTCGAAGCCCTCCAGATGTCAGGAGGCAGGGAGGGCCGGCCGCGTGGGAAGGGCTTGGAGGGAGGGGGTCTGTCCGGGCCCCTCCCCTCCCCATGATGTCATCACGGCTCAGGAATTTCTCAGCTCTGCCTGTTGCCTCTTGGGGCCTCCCTTGTCCAGGCCTGGTGCACACAGCTTCCTGACTCCTCCTCATAGCCCTGAGAGGCCCTGCATGGGCCCCCGGCCTCACCCCTACTCCGTAGCTCACCAGTACTCCAGTACAGGGCACCACGTAGACAGACTGGCATGGCTCCACGGCCCGCACCCCTGTTTCCTCATCTGTGAAATGGGCCCGCTGGTCCCTGCATCCTCATTGAGTAGATCCGGTGCCCGACACATAGTAGACCAGGAATGGCAGCCCTGGTGGCCTGAACCTGTGTCTCACCCACATCACTCTCTGCCCACATGGCTGGCTCTGCCACTTGGGACCCTGCCCTTTCAGGCCCAGCCCAGACAGCATTGGCTCTGCGGCTCATCCAGCTAGGGGCCACATCCCGCCGCCCCTCCTCTGTGGCTCTTAACCACGTTCTTCTCTCTGTTGCTGTTACATCTGACATTCTCCTCTCCTGTGCCAGAGGGCTGCTCCTCAAGGCCGGGACAGACTCCTGTGCCCGGTCCATACTTCTTCCTGCTGTGGACTCATTTCATCACATGCCATGGCAGTTAGCTGATGCCAGCCTGTCCTCCCACTCCTGGCAGCCGTCACTGACTGGGGGCAGCAAGTACTCGCACCGGAGAGCCAGGAGGCCTGTTCACTGGCCCAGACCCTCGGGGTGGCTAGTCTAGGGCCACAGCCAGCGCAGCTGGGCCGGGACGTCCCTGGCCCTGGTCTCCATCACCTGTTCCATGCCAGTCGCTTGGGCTCCCCGGCAGTGCCTACAGGCAGCTTCCCCGCTCTGCGCCTGGCACTGGGCTCGCCCTGACCTCTGAGGATGGTGTGGGGAACGTCATCCTAGCGCCCACAGACGGGCAGGGACGGGTCAGCTAGGCAAAGGCAGGAGAGGTCAGGTGACCGCTGATGTTAACCTGGGAGGTGGTCCTGGAGCATTATAAGTAGACCACCAGAGCACACGGTGGCTGGACACGGTGTAGGACGCTGGGGTAGGGAACGCCAGCACCTGTCTGGGACCAGGTGGCCCCGAGCAGCCCTGCTCCTCGCCCTTCCTCCCCGCTCCTCTGTGCCAGCCTCCTCTTCCTTTCCCCCCACCTTAAGCCCTTAGATCAGCAAAGTGGATCATCTGCCCAAGTCACCGAGCCTGCAGATCGGCCCCTCCGTTTTCTGTGTCACGTGTATCGATCAAGTTTCCCTGCGGAGATAATTCGGTTACGAGGCCGCTGCCGTTGGCTTCGTTCCACTCAGAAGGATCCGTGCCACTTCCCCAGCTGCCACCCCACCTTAATACTAAATTAATATTAATTTTAATATTAAAGCCCACAGGCCAACACCTATGCACGGAAGTCACATGCGTGCTCTGGGATGAGGCTCCGGCTCCGTCCCGGCTCGCTCACCCCCAGATGCCCAGTTCACGGGTGATAATGCAGTATCTTGCGACAGGCCACTGTCTGCCTGATGCAGCCGCTTCAGACACGTCCTTGCAAACGTGATCATTGAGAGGCCGGGTGGGATCCGGGCCCGGGGAGTTCCCAGAGAGCAGTGCGAGGGGTCAGGCGAGCGGGGAGGCGTGCAGGAGCGGGGCGCAGCACGCCCCTCTGCGGGCTGAACTTAGGGGCGCGTGGATCACCGATCCCTGTCCCATCCTGGAGCGCTTGCCGCCTGGGTTGGGGGCAGCGCATGCCCTTCCTGGAGGTCAAAGGCATATGGGGGTCACAGGCCAGACACATGACGAGTGTCCATTTGTGCACTTTCCATAAAAGGTACCACTAGAAGAGAGGGAACTTCCTTCCTGCTGGGGGTGTTCTGAAGCTGGACACAGTGCTGGCACTGAAACTCGTGTAAGGGTAACTCATGGCCGCCAGTTCGTGGGGTAGGCCCCCGGAATCTTGATGAGACCGTTAAGGACAGACGCGGGCGCCTTGCTGCCCAGAGGCGCCGCAGAGCAGCAGCCCTCGCACAGCAGCCCCTGGTGGCCCAGCCGAGGTCTCTATTAACAGCTGCCTGGCCGCCCCCAGGAGAGACCCGCCTATGGGTACTCGGTGGACACAGTCCCTGAGCACTGGCCCGAGGCCCCCCGTGCGGGCAGTGCCGGGCCAGGCGGGCAAGGAGTGCAGGCGGACGCAGCGGGGCCAGGGCTGGGGCCTGAGAGTTCAGGAGCCGGTCTCACAGAGAACCGGGGAGAGTCAGGTGGGCAACGGGGGTCTCGCCCCTGGAGGCCACCGCCAGGTCCCACTAAGTCTCAGCTGGTGGGGGCCACGTGGGGCACAGGCTGGTGCCCGAACTGGGGCAGAGTTCTGGAGACTGTTCCGTCCAGGGCTGGGTTTCGTGTTGGCCCCCGGAGGCACCAGCGTTTTCACAGCGGCAGCACTGGGAGCATTGTCGTGCAGTTGGGAGGTGCCCAGGGGGCTGTGTTTCCATGCACGACCGTGGTCACGGCCCTGCAGGAGGGGTGCCGCAGCCACTCAGACAGTGGGGGGATAGTCCTTCCACGCCGGAGCCCCTGGGAGTCCCTGACTGTATCTCAGACATGGAGGGGAGGGGCTGCCCACCAGGGGGGGAGCGGGGTCAGGCTGCAGTGAGCACCAAGGGAGGGAGCACAGCAGGTGTGCTCTTCGTTTGGGGCACAGGCTTTTTTGCAGGTGAAGGCGTTATCTCTGCGGGTGGGTCTGCCACTCTTGTTGGGTCCGAAAATGTGCATGTGCTTTTCCTGAGGAGCTGTCAGGGTCACAGCCTTCCCTACAGACAGGCCTTCGAGGGCCCTCCAGCCCTGAGCCTCCAGGGCTGGCTGCCCTGTTTGGGCTGGTTCCAAGACCAAGGGTGTGGGGGACAGTCACCTGCTCCCTGAGGGACCCGATCCCCGAGCTCCTGGGCAGGGTGAGGGGAGACTGGTAGGGACCCAGGTGCCTCCAGCATGGCCTCCCCTGTGCCCAGGTGCAAGGACAGCCTAGAAAACCCGTCCCCACGTGTGGTGCTGAAGAGCTGAGGGCTCCAGGGGAGGCACTGCTTCCACCCCCTACCCCCCCCCCAAAAGACTGCAGGCCTGTCTGTGCCCTTCCCCTGGGCAGAGGGGGAAGGATGTGGCTCCTGCCCGGGAGACCTGTCCCTGTCGGCTCCGTGACTGTGTCCATGCCCTCCTGCACCCGGAGGTCCGGAAGGTGTGGTTTTGAGCACTGATGCTTCAGCTCCCTCCCAGTTCACCAGAAGAGTCTGGTCTCACGTCAGCCAGTGAACTCATTTCCCTCTCTGGCAACCACTGAATTTGAGAATGTCCTGTTTTATCATCATCAAAAGAACCGAAACCGTCCCATGAAATACAGTGGAACGCCCCTTAAACGCCCAGGGAGACAGCAGGGTCTTTCCTTACAGAGTGGCTAGCAGAAGTAGGAGGCGGCCCCTGCTCCCTGCGAGGTCCCCAGGAGGATGGCGTGCAGCCCAAGCCACTCCAGGTGGCAGCGGTCACGGGGCAGGCCCTGCACCAGCCCCACTTCCTTCCTGCCCACCCCCACCCCCGGCAGTGGCCTCACCTCTCACCTGCGACCCTGCACCCCAGGCCCTTCCTGGACTCCTAGGCTCCCCCCAGGAGAAAAACCCTGACCCAAGAGGAGAAAACAGGGTCAGTCCTGTCTCCTCTTGACCCCGTTTGGGGCGCAGTTGCCACATCCGTGCAAGCACGGGCCCTCCTCCTCACTGCAGGCCTGCTTGTCTCCCAGAGGCACCCAGGGAAAATCCACGTCAGGGAAGTGTTAGCCCCGGGGTGCTCGAGATTCCTTCCCGGAGATGCGGAGGCGTGCCCCTCCCTGAGCAAAGAGGCTTTGGTGAGCCTCTTCCCCCCCGCCTGGAGCTGAACCATGTGTCACTGGCCGTGTGTGGACACCTAAGCCCCACGAGGGGACGTCACTCAGCTGCTGGCCCCAGGCAGGTCTCCAGGGGTGGGGGACAGTCGAGGGGTAGGCATGGCCAGGGAAGCCTTCCAGTAGAAGGTGCCCCCTAAGCCCTGGGTTTGCAGGAGGTGTGGGTTTGGAGCCAGGGCCTGGCTCAGCCGCCCGTCTCACCATCCGTTAGTGTTCGGCATCCCTGGGGAGCCACTGTGGACATGTCGACCCCTTGATCTGCTCCCACTGGCAGGATGTGGCTGGAAAGCCTTGTCCAGCCTCTCCCTCGTTTGAGGCTCACACCGTTTTCCCTCCTTCTGTCCCCCAGCTGGTCAGTGAGAAGGTCGGAGGGGCAGAGGGGACGAAGCTCGATGAAGACTTCAAAGAGATGGAGAAGGTACCAGGAGAACCGCTGCTCCCTGCCCATAGCGCCTCATCTGGGCCATGGTGGGGGTGGGAGGCTCCTGCATGGACGGATCCCCAGCTTGGGGGACCGTGTAGTGAAACACAGGGAGGCCAGCAGCCCTTGTGTGGGCTCAGAGGCAGGCGGGGCTGAGGAGCAGGGCGAGGGCCGTCTGGGAGCTCTGGGTTGGCCTCCGGTGCCGTGACGGTTGCAGAAGCTCTACACGCTGCCTCTCTTCACAGAAGGTGGATGTTACCAGCAAGGCCGTGACGGAAGTGCTGGCCAGGACCATTGAGTACCTGCAGCCCAACCCAGGTGGGGGCCCAGCCTGCCGGGAGGGGTCTGCGCCTGCCAGGGATGTTCGGTCACCGCAGCACAGAGGAGGAATCTGGGCACGGAACTGACATCCCCAGGGTGGGCTGGGTTTGGGTGTGGCTGGATCGCAGGGATCCAAGGGATGGCCTCAGAGTCCTGCATTTCTTTCCCCTGCGTCCGCCTGGCTGCATGGCCGGCCTAGCCTTACACCACCCTTCAGCTGACAGTCCTGGCAAACGGGAGCGTCTCTCTGCAGAACCAACTCATTAGACCAGTAGGAATTGGCTGCCTGCCCGTTTGCCAGGCCCCAGTCACCTGCCCAGCTTTGGAGCATGAGGTGGGGGTCCCCTAGTCCAAGAGGGGTACAGGGACCTTTCCCTGAGGGAAATCCAAATACCGGTTCCCACAGCAGGAGGTGATAGGTGTGGGACGGGCGGCGACACCAGCCATGGCCCTGGAGCAGGCGGAAGGAAGCACATGACCCCCCCCACCCGCACCCCAGGTGGAGGGCTGTGTCTGGGGCACCTGCCCCCCCACCCCTTCTCTGAGGTGCTACCCCCCAGGCCAGGGAAGGCGGCTTCTTGATCTGAGCTGGGCCACAGGACCAGGGGGCCCAGAGGGGCCCTGAGGAGGTGCCACCCACTGCCTCCTGCCGGGGCTCCTCGGTGGCTGAGGTGAGCAGAGAAGGGGAGGTGTGTGCAGGGGCTGCTCCGCGGAGCCTGGCCGCCAGCGGGCACAGGAACCAAGGGCCACGCTTTCGAAGAAGGGTGTTGGGGAGAGGGAGGAGCCCGGAGCGGAGGGCAGGCCTCGAGGCCTCACTCGGCCCGTTTTGCCCCAGCCTCCCGGGCCAAGCTGACGATGCTCAACACCGTGTCCAAGATCCGCGGGCAGGTGAAGAACCCTGGCTACCCGCAGTCCGAGGGCCTGCTGGGCGAGTGCATGATCCGCCACGGCAAGGAGCTGGGCGGCGAGTCCAACTTCGGTGAGGGCGCTGCCGCGGGAGGGCGGGCTGGTGGCTGTAGAGCCGGCCTTCCGGCCCCAGCTGGTGCTGGGGAGGCCGGTTCTTGGTGCGGGGGCCTGTCTGACCCCCGCAGTCGCCAGCTTCTGGCCACTGGGTCCCTTGTTTGCTCCTGAATTCTGGCATCTGGGCCCTGGGGCAGGAGGGCAGTTTAGAAGTGGAGTAGGGGGTCTTGGGCCCCCAGGCCACAACCTCCTGTGACTGTCTGTCCCCTGCTCCGGACTCTGCCGTAGGTGACGCCCTGCTGGATGCCGGGGAGTCCATGAAGCGCCTGGCAGAGGTCAAAGACTCCCTGGACATAGAGGTCAAGCAGAATTTCATCGACCCCTTGCAGAACCTGTGTGACAAAGACCTGAAGGAGATCCAGGTGCTGCCCGTGTCTCTCCCTGTCCCCTTCCTCCCTTTGCCCCGCCCAACACACCTGCCCGCCCCTGGGGGTCCCCAGTTCACGTGCACCATCCCCCCACCCCAGCACCACCTAAAGAAACTGGAGGGCCGCCGCCTGGACTTTGACTACAAGAAAAAGCGGCAGGGCAGGATCCCCGATGAGGAGCTGCGCCAGGCCCTGGAGAAGTTCGAGGAGTCCAAGGAGGTGGCCGAGACCAGCATGCACAACCTCCTGGAGACCGATGTATGTCGGGCCCTCCCCGCGGGGAGCCCTGGCCGGGGGCGGGGGGGGGGGGGGCTGTGCGCGGAGTCATGCGTGCTCCATCCACGGTGGGTTCAGCGTCCTAAGGGGGCGGCCACCCCCCCCCTTGAATTTTGGGGCACCTCCAGCTGTGGCAGAAGGGTCAGGCAGATGGGGAGGGGGCTGGGACCCCGTGTCAGGAGCAGTCTGGAGAGGGGCGGCCTTGGGAGGAGGGGTCACAGGAAGAGCCCCTCCCTCAGCAGGCTGCTCCCCTGCAGATTGAGCAGGTGAGCCAGCTGTCCGCGCTGGTGGATGCGCAGCTGGACTACCACCGGCAGGCCGTGCAGATCCTGGACGAGCTGGCCGAGAAGCTCAAGCGAAGGTGAGCCTCGTCCTGCTTCGCGCTGGGCCAGGGCACCCAGGAAGCCAGGGTCGCTCCCATGGATCCCTGGGCTGGTCCCTCGGGGCGCCCAGAACACCACTAGCCTCTGCGAGACTGCACTCACGGGTGGGGGTTCCCGGAGGAAGATGTTGGGCTTGTCCCCGCTGTCCCAGGGGAGGGTCGGAGCGGCCAGAGGACGGCAGGCCAGAAGAACAAGGCGTGTCACAGTTCGGGGCCGAGGGGGCGGTTACCAGGGCGCTGGTGCGCGGGGCTCCCGTCTCTGAGAGTCGTTGGGAGTCCAGAGCCTGAGAAGGGGACGTGGGCAGCCCTGGTCCCAGGCAGGGTGGCACACTGAGGGGGCTTTGGGGTTTGGTGGGACCTGGCCAGCTGGCAGCTCTGAGAAGGGCCCTAGCTGGAGCTGACCGACGGGGGGCCTTTTGGCGGCGGCAGCATGACTTGGGGGGGTGGGGGGTGGAGGGTGGAGGTGGCCCTTCAGCGAGGCAGGCACGGCCCCTGGGCCGCTGGCCGCTCACAGCTCTCCTGCCTGCACGCAGGATGCGGGAAGCCTCCTCTCGCCCCCGGCGGGAGCCCAAGCCTCGGGAGCCCTTCGACCTTGGGGAGCCTGAGCAGTCCAACGGGGGTTTCCCCTGCGCCACGGCCCCCAAGATCACAGGTAAGGAGCGGGGAGGGGGCCGCCCCCAGCCGCTGCCCCATCCAGCCCGCAGAGCCAGCCCCTGCCCCGGGTCTTCAACCCACTTCTGTGCTTTGTCTGCACACAGCCTCGTCATCTTTCCGGTCTTCCGAGAAGCCCATCCGGACCCCCAGCAGGAGCATGCGTGAGTGTCCCCTCGGGCCTGGGCCCCGCCTCCGTCTGCACGACTGCCTTCCAGTCTGTTTCGGGAGGGCCTCTCCGTCCTCTGGTAGGAGGTCGGCCCTACTGTCCGGCCTCTCAGCCCGGCTCGGGCGGGCCGGGCAGCACAGCATGGCCTCTCTGGGCTCCAGGCTCTCCGAGGGGCCCGCTGGGGGCTTCTGGTCATGCCGTCACCCCGATGCCCCTGGGCCCCCCTCGCTCCTCCCAGGAGCGCTTCGGTGGCCACTCACATTTCTGTCCCTCTTGTCCCTTGTCTTCCTGACAAAGCTGGGGGGAGGGGCAACAGCAAGGACAGCTGCCCTTCAGGGGCTGGAGGACCCGGAGGGGTGGGCGCAGGAGCCCGCGGCTGAGCCGAGCCCCCGCCCGCAGCCCCCCTGGACCAGCCGAGCTGCAAGGCTCTGTACGACTTCGAGCCTGAGAATGCCGGCGAGCTGGGCTTCCACGAGGGCGACGTCATCACGCTGACCAACCAGATCGACGAGAACTGGTACGAGGGCATGCTCCACGGCCAGTCGGGCTTCTTCCCCCTCAGCTACGTGGAGGTGCTGGTGCCCCTGCCGCAGTGACGGCGACGCCCCATCGCCCGCCCGGGCGGCCTGCATTCCACCGCCTGGGCGGCTGGGCTGGGTGTCTGGGAGGGGCCCGCCTCCCCCGGCAGCCCCCAGTCCCCGTGGCGGTCCAGGGGACTCCTGCTCCCCGACTGCAGCTCCCTGGCCCCGCACGCCTAGGGGCCAACACTAAGGTGCTCTAGAAACACTAACTTCCTCCCGCCCCTCCAGGGGGGCCCCCTCCCTCACACAGGCGCGTGCACACCCCGTCCCCCAGCCCCCCTCCCCCTCCATGCCAGGAGACCTGCCCTTAACAGGAGCCGGGTTCTGAGCAGGACCCCTGGCCCAGACTCCCCACCTGGCTTTCCAGTTCACCCCCAACACTCCCAGCCCCAACTCCAGGGCTCCCCAGGCCCGGGCTCGCCCGCAGATGCCACCTCCCTGGGGAGGGACAGCCTGGGGTCCTCAGGGTTCCCCTAAAGACCGGCCCTCTGATCAGCCTCAGAGGCCTGTAGTCTCCCTCCTCCAGTGCCCTCCTCCCTGCCCCGCACCCCCTCCTCCCTGCCCACGTGTCGGGGGCCCCACCCCAGACAAGCACACGGACGCTCCTCCGGCATAAGCCACCGCCACCAGCCGTGCACACGTGCACCACAGCCGGGACTCGGGGTCCCCAGCCCCCCGGCTGCCAGGACCACACGCGGGAGGGTCACAGGCTGGCTACTGCCACGTTGTTGACAGTGGCCCCAGCCATCTCCCTACACACAGACCAAGGCAGGCAGCTGTCCTGCCCAGCAGAGCCGAGCCCTGCCTCCACTTCCCCTCCTGCCTAATCCAAAAGTCGGCTCGACCAGGGGACCTTGGGACTGGATCACATTCCCCTCCTCTGAAGACCCTGAAGCCCCAGGGACACTGGGCTCTGAGGCCCCCTCACTGCCATTACACGGGGGAGGCGCAGACACGAGCAGTGCAACCTGGGTCACAATCGAGGGCGATCAAAATGTAATCCTGATGTTTTTTAAAGTATTAAATGTCTCTTTCTACAGCCTCTTGCTTGATTGGGGTGCAGGGTGGGTCTTCCCCCCCCCCCCGCCCCTCCCCCAACACCCACAGAGAGCCAGGGAGGGCAGGCCTTGGGACACGTTGGTGCCCGGCCACCAGCGTGGGCAGGACGTCCTCCAGATGTCCCAGCGGCCCCAGGAAGTCCATGCTCACTCAAGGTGTCCCCTCCTGCACTGCTGCCCGGTGACAAGTACAGCCCCCCCCTCCCCCCCGAGACACACGCCCAGGCTCTTTGCTTCTGTCCTTTATTGCCACCGCAGTCCCCAGAGCCCCTGGGCCGCAGGGTCTCAGCTCCCCGGGTTAAGAAGGCTGTAGACCTGCTCCAGCACGTGGCACAGGCCCTGGTCCTTGGGCGTCCTGCTGGCCAGGGAGATCTGGAAGGGGCAGGGCAGGCGCCTCAGGCCTGTGCCCGTCGTCCTGGCAGAGGCTCTGCCAGCCCCTCTACAGGTAGCGTCCCCAAAGCAAGATTTTAGTTTCAAATGAGGCCCGCTCATGTGGAATGTTCTGGGTTTAGAGGGGGGCAGGCCTCTGCACATTCTAGATCGTGGGCTCTTCCCAGCTGCCTCCTCCCGAGGCTGGCTCTCAGCCCCTGCGTGGGGGCCACGCCCGCCCCGCCAGCCCAGTGCCGGGGTGGAGGTGACCTGTGGCCGCCGGAATATCCGGTCACTCTTGAAGTTTGAACAAAACAAGCAAACGTGCGAACCTGCCGTTCTCTACTGGGGCTTGCCAGCAGGAAGCCGGTCACACACTCCCCCCCCCCCCCCAGGCCAACCCGATGACGCAGCCCAGCGCCCTCTGCTCCGAGCGGCCACCGGCCCCTCCCTCCTGCACTCGGTGGGCGCCCCGCTGCCTGCGGGGGTCTCCCCTCTCTACCTGCCCAGGAATGGGGCTCCCTCTTACCGCCGGCACCGGCAGGGAGCCAACAAGACCGCAGGCTGGCGACGCTGACACCCGGTGGAAATACTTAACACGGAACGACTTAGCGCAGCACTTTCCGGGCTGCCCAGGGGTGGGTTCTCGGGGGCTCCCCAAACACGGCCTTCCTAAGGGTGTCTGCGCCAGACTCGCCTCTCACCTTCAGCTTGTCGAGGTACGTGTGCTCCTGGCTCCAGGGCTCCTGGAACCTCACGAGGTCAGGGGCGCCCTTGTAGAATTCCACCAGCAGCATCTACGGACAGGGGGCCGATGGGACGCCTCGCTCGCGCCCGCCCTCCCGTGCCGGGTGCAGGGGGTGCGGCAGCGGGCAGCACAGGCGCTCGTGGGCACTCCCGTAGGGCCCGGGGGTTTCCAGGACCCTCACCGCTGAGCAGGCCCAAAGGGAGCTCCGCAGGAGGCCCCAGCGGGGACTGAAGCCCCAAGCAGCGGGAGCCACGCCGAGTGCTGGAGGGGGAGGGACTCGCTGGCGGCACAGGCCTGACCCTGCCCCCTCGCGCAGCCTCCGTTAAGTGTGTCCGTGATCCCCCAGGTGTGACCCACTAGCTCTTTTCTTTTTCTTTAAATGCCAGTTGGAACACAGACACTAAAACCAGCTCGAGTCCCCTCACGTGCCTCCATTTGGGGAATCAGTGCAGGTGCAGAGGCCCAAGGCCCTGCGCGGCGCCTCCGTAAGTTCCAGAACTGCGAGGCCAGGTTGGGGGAGCAGGCGGGCAAGGATCGGGGGCATGAGCCTAAGAGCCGCAGGTGATTTTCAGCCCTGGACCAGGAGTCTAACCCCTCCCCTGATGTGGCACATTCCGCCGAGCCCTACAGTATCGCCGCTGTCCAGCTGGGGCCCTGTGCACCCCACCCGGGAGTGAGCTCACCATCTCATGAAGGATGTCATTAGTCAGGAAGTTGTCCTGGACGTAGGCCATCTCCACGTCCATGGGGATGCCGTAGTCGCTGGGCCTTTGCTGGCAGGGACACAAGCCAGTCACGCCCAGCCTCCGATCCCTGAGGTGTCCTGGGCCACCAGAGAATCACGCTGCCACCAGGTTCAGAGAGCCACGTGGGTCCTCCACCGAAGGCTGCGGCGCAGCTCCGGAGGCGGGGTGGCCCTGCCCCCGGCAAGAGAGGCCGGGAAGCGAGCCACACCCGTGGGATTGCTCCCCAACCCCGATTTGTGACCCCGGGGCAGATGTGGGGACCGGCACTCGGCAAGGTTCGCGGGGGAGGCACGCTCCTCGCGATGCCCGCACCTTTTCACCATCCCTCACCTCGCAGGCCCTCTCAGGCGCCTCGGACAGTGCAGCGGTCATGTTCCCATCTCACGGGGGAAACTGAGGCCCAGCTCCCCCTGAATCAGCCCAGAACCGGAGTCCTGGCCACGGACCATCAGCAGGCCTCCCCCTGGCCCGCAGCGCCGGCCCTGCCTCCCCCCACAGCCCCACCTACCTCAGGGGGCGGCATCACCCAGAAGGGGGAGATCTTGGACTCGGGGCCCGGGTTGCCGGAGTAGTAAGGGGCTGCAGGAGGACAGCGAGAGTGGGGACTGGGCCAGGAGGGGTCGGCAGCCCGGAAGGACCACGAGCACGCGCGCACATGCGCACACGCACACACGCAAGGCGCGCGCGTGCCCGGGACTTACAGCAGAGCAGGGCGAGGCAGGGCTGGAAGCCGTTGCTGGAGCCCTGCAGCCGCAGCTGGTACTCCATCTGCGCGTCGATGTCCTGCAGCGACGGCAGTGCAGGGCTGTGCGGGTGGCTGTGGTACCAGCCCACCAGGGACAGGCCCCGCAGGATCAGGCTCTGGTAGATCTGGGGGCACAGGGGAGGCTGCGGTAGAGGCAGGCGCTCCACCGGCCCTCGCGCGCACCTGCGGCGCTCCGTCCCCATCCGAGGCTAGCATTTAATCTGTGGCTGCTGCGGGCCTGGCCTGGGGACACCGCGCGGCACCGAGACGGACCCTGCCCCCGCCCTCTTGGAGGCCGGGGCGGGGGGGGGGGGGGGAGGCACGGCCAACAAATACATAAGAAAGATAACACCTGTCACAAAACAACGGCAGAAACATATTTTCAGCATGCTGTATGGGCAATTTCTGGCACGAGTAGGCACTCGGTTAAATGGGAAGCTGTGTGAGCATTTCTCGATACCCTCGGCAAGCAGAGGTAAGCATTGGCGTAAGGAGCAAGAAAGAGGTGGGCCAAGAGACATGCGTGCCAAATCCGCACCTATTCCCCTGTCCCCATGGGTCCCCGCTGGTGCCGAAGGCGGGTGTGACGCGCGTGGCTCGGTGCCAGGCACTTACAAAGCACCACCATGGCAGCACTGTAAAGAATGCCAGCTGATAGTCACTGGGCTTGTACGATGTGCCAGGCACGGCGTGGAAACGGAGGCGCAGGGGGAAGGAGGGCTGGCCGCCCGGGCAGGGGAATCAGGACCACGAACGGGTCACAGCCCTGGGGCGGACGCGCACACACACTCCGGCACACTCGTTCTGCACTGCGAGCCCCCGGAACGGGGCAGCCAGGACAGCTGCGTCCACACCAGCCCTCCCCGCGACACCCTGACCCCTCGCGCCCCCTCACCTCCTCTTCCATGGTGGCCGCTGTGTCCGCGTCCCCCAGCCGGCTGCGACAGGGGAAGGCTCTGAGCACCGTGAGCACTGCGCAGAGGCCAGCAGGAGGTGTAGACATCAGCCCCAGCCCCGAACACCCCCCTGCCCACCTGGCCCCAAATACCCACTCTGGCTGTTGATGTCCCAGCGGCCCCCCAGGTACCCCACGACCTCGCTTCGAGTCAGGTGGCTGTGGAAGTCCTGGGGAGGGGACGGACACCGGAAGAGTGGTTCAGGCTGCAGCCCAGCCCCAAACGCCTCCCCTCGGGGCCAGAGTCACCCCCCAACCGGCCTCCTCCATTCAAACACGGACTGAGTGCCTACTGTTTACCAGTAGTGAGCAAGATAGCAAAGGCCCGTGCCCTCATAAAGCTAACCTCCCAGGGACCCCTTCCAGGTGCCCCAGCCGCCTGCCCAGGTCTGGCCCTTGGCCCTCAGGGGACAAGGTGACAGCTGGGCACACACCAGCAGGAACAGCACGTTGCTGGAGACGGCCACGTTGAATGGCTGGAACTTGTTGATGGCAGCGAAGGAGGTCACTTCCACCAGGGTGTGGGGGCTCCTGTAGGAACAAGAGGGTCCCGCAGCTTCAGGAGCTCCACCCCGAGCCAGCTCCCCAGGCCCCCAGCCCCCCACCGCCCTCCCGCTCTCGCTCCCCCCACCCCCGTAAAAGCCAGTGCAGCCTGGCAGGAGGGGGGCGGGGGAGGGGGGGCAGGGGGGGACGGGCACAGGGTGCGTCTGACCTGGCGGAGTCCCGGCTGCCCAGCATGCAGTACCGCACAGGCACCCGCATCTTGTTTTCCACCCGCTTTCCAGGGGGCACGGCCTCTGGGGGGGGGGGGAGAGAGAAGGAAGCCTTAATCCCTCCCCGCTCCCAGAAGTGCAAAACAAAGACCAAGCAACCCAAAGAAAAACCCTCCAGAGGCAGCTTCAAAAATCAGGACCCGGAGCCCAGAGGCTGGTTAAAGAACTGGACATGGAGGAGATTAAAATACCAGAGGAAGAGCTTAGGAAACCAGGCAGGGGGCCAAAGGACTCAGGCAGAGATCCTACAGGGGAGCGTGGAAATCAAGGCAGCATGGTGAAGAACTCAAGCACTGGGACCAAGGAATCCAGTTTTAGAGCTTTAGGAGCCAGGCGGGGGGGCTGGGGGGCGCCGGGGGGCTCAGTCCGTTGAGCATCCGACTCTTGATTTCGGCTCAGGTCATGATCTCAGTGTTCACAGGTTGAGCCCCAAGTCGGGCACTGCACTGACAGCACGGAGCCTGCTTGAAATTCTCGCTCTCTCTCTGCTCCTCCCCTGCTCACGATCTCTCTCTCAAAATAAATAAACATTAAAAAAATAATAAAAAGAAGTCAGGCAGCAAAAAAGAAATTAGGCAGCAGAACTAGGAAGTCTGCCAGGCACATTGGGAGCGCTGAGAAAAAGGCCAGATCCGATCTGCCCCCCAGCACCTCCTCAGCAGAGTTCTGCCCGCCTCCTGCCCCCCTCCGAGCCTCTCACCTGGGTGCCCAGGCTCCAAGGGTCCCTTGGCAGGTGGTCTCCGACTCTTGTCCTCAGCGGAGACCCCGGCCAGAACCTCCTCCTCTTCTTCCTCCATCAACAGCTCCTCCTCCTCCCCTTCACTGGCCGGGCTCTGGTGGGGTGGGGGGTGAGGCGGGCGGCAGGACCCTCAGCAGGGTGCCACCCACCCTCCTCACCAAGTTCTACCCAGACCTTTGGCCCGCCTGAGCCTCGGAGTCCTGCCATTGCGCCGGGGGCCCACTAGAGGGAGCGAGTGAGCACAGGCGGCCTGAGGTCCTGGTCAGCTCGGCTCTGAGCACCTTCCAACAGCTGCCCGGCTGAGATTCAAACCTCTCCTCTGCTTTGACAAGCTGTGCAGCCTCCAGCAACCGCCCTAACCTCTCTGAGCTCTATTCTCCTCTCCAGAGAATAGGGACGGCATCCGGGTGAAATAAAATAATGCCCTCAGGGCAAATTAGCACACCTCCTGTCCATCCATTCACTGAGCAAGCAAGTGCTTATAGGGGTTATTTTACCAGATTCTCTTAATAATCGCTCCTGATCTGCCATCAACTGCCCCTGCCGGGCGGGGGGGGGGTGGGGGGGGGGAGTGACTCTCAGTTTCCAAACCCAACCAACACAGGATGTCTCTACTCTTCCTCCTGGCTGCATCTGGCCGGTCAGGCTCCTCCTGGGAGCCCCTCAGGGACCCGGCTTCCCTCCTATTGTCTCCAGCCCCCTGCATTCCCACCCCTCCCCCGGTGCACAGGCTGGGTCCTGGGGGGGGGGGCATCCCCCACCCCTCCCCCGGTACACAGCCTGGGTCCTCAGGCCACTTCTCTCCCTACTCACTCCCCTCCCGGCAGCCTCATCCACTCTGGGGACTGGAACCCTGTCTCTGGCCGCACCACCCCCACAGTCCTGTCTCTAGCCCGGGCCTCCCCTGAGCTCCAGACTCAGCGTCCAACTGATCCAGGGGGTCTGGAGGGCAGGGGGCTGCCGGGCGCCTCACACTCAGCTCAACCACCATGCTGCACCCGGCTGTCCCCCAATTCTCCCCAGTCCCCATATCTCTGACGATGGCAGCCTCCCCCATCCACTTGCTTGGAACAAAACATCTCTTGACAGCAACATCTGATGCAACAGCAAATCCCGTGAGATCCACTTTCCAAATCAGCCAGCACTTGCCCATTTCTCCCCCATCAACCGTCCATCTGGTCCACGCCATCAGCTCCTGCCTGGACCAGTTCTGTCACCTGCGTCCTGGTCCCCAACTTTCACCCTCACCTCCCCTGCTAGTCTGTATGCCAGACAGCAGCCACCAGGAGGCGCATGAGGGCCCCGGAGACGGCCTGTCCATCCTCTCTGCCTTCCTGGGCTCCTACCCACCTCAGGGTCAAACCCCAAAGTCCTCCCTGTGTGTTTCCAGCCTGCCATCAGCCCTACAGATTTCACATCTGCCAGCCAAATAAACATACATGATACCCACGGATACTGTTATCACCCATGTACATACCAAAGAGAATTAGCACCCAGAGAGAGCCCTGGGCCAAGTTCACCAGCTGGTGAATATTCAGAGATGTTACTATCATTGCATTAGGAACTCTCCCAGATCTGGTCCCGGCCACTGTCTCCAGGCCCCTAAGCTACTTAAGACATTCGAGCCTCCAGCCTAAGAGCTAATCATGTTGCTTCCTACCTCCAGGCCGCTGCTATGCCATTCCTCTCTTTACCTTGCTCTGACAAACTCCTGCTCATCCCACAAAGCCCCAGCTCCAATGCCCCCACTCTGGGTACGCCTTATCCAACAGTGATCCAGAAGGCTGAAGGACGCACCTCATCAGCAGCAGCCGTGGGAATGTGGAGTTGGTGTCGCCGGAGCCAGGCCGCCTTGTACTTGTCCAGTTTCTGGCCCTTGTACTTAACAGAGGCCCAGCCACAGCCGGACTTCTTGGCTGGGTTCACCAGCTTCTTGCAGTGGGTGGCCCAGGCGCTGGGGGAGTTGAACACCTGTCCCGTTTCCTGCCACACAATCCTCCCGTCTGGTTGTAGGTCTCCCATAAACTTCTTCCCCTGCAATAACAGAGGCCTGGCTGCACCTGGGACCTGGTGCCCACCAAGGCTCCTCCAGGAAGTCCTCCCGGACCTCCCGCTGCTCCCCAGGGCTTGGCATTCACTTCTGCCCACAGCATCTCTCCCAGGAAGCCTTCCCGCTTACGTGCCTCCCCGTCCCTGGATGTCCACAGTCAGTCCTCATCAGCCTGGATTAAAACTGCCCAGCTCTGTGTCTGCCCACCCGCTCACCGGACCGTGAGCCCCCAAGGGGCAGGGACAGGGCCTGCTGGGCCCCTAGTGCACAGCACACTGCCTGGCCCACAGCAAGGGCTCCATTCACCAACTGTCCCTGCTCACAGCGCCCAGAGCAACAGCAGCAAACTGCCTGCTGGGCCCTGGATTCCTCTGACCCTCACACAACCCAGCGAGAGGAAAAAAATCCCCTATTATAGATGAGGTAACCAGGATATGGAGAGGCTGAGGAAAGCGGTGGTGCCCTCTCCGAGGTTTCTCCTTTGTGTAATGGGCTGTTTGGTAAACGATGCCCTACAGCCCAGAATGGCTCATGCAGGGTCTCGAGGCTGCGTTTCAATTTCCCCTCCCCACACCTGGGCTTGGCCGATGGCAAGGGAGCTCTGGACCTCAGTTTCCCCTTCCTGCCCCAGCCTGGATGGGATTGGTGGGGAGGGTTGGGGACGCTCACCAAGTAGTAGATGGACAGCACCCCGGCGCCCGGCTCCAGCAGCGCGTCTTTGAGGAGCACCCGCAGCGTGACCGCGCGCCTGGTGAGCGCGCCCCCCGGCCCGCCGCAGCCCCCCGGCCCCGCCCC
>NC_043711.1:2864581-2866687 GCF_006229205.1 Suricata suricatta | reverse complement strand
GTTCAAAGACCCAAAGCAGGTGATGAAGGAAACTGGGTGAAGAGCTGGGGAAAGAGTCTCCCAGCAGAGAAGACAGCGAGTGCAAAGGTCCTGCGGCGGGAATGGGGGTCGTGGAGGAATCCAGATTTCCCTTCTCACCTTCTCTTTCTCTTTGGTCCCCAGGATTACAAGAAATTCTGGGCCGGCCTCCAGGGTTGCACTCTCTATTTCTATAATAGCAATCGGGCCTCCCAGGTAAGGATGGGAATGAGGACTCAAAAGCTGGCCGCCCTCCCGCCTCCCCCCTCCACCTCAGACCTCAGGGACCAAGCAGAGAGGGCGGGCGCCTCGGCCAAGCCAGAGGACCTGAGAAGCCACAAGCCTGGCGCTCAGACCCCTGCTTCCGGCCCCCCAGCACGTGGAGAAGTTAGACCTCGCAGCCTTTGTGAAGCTCAAGGATGAGACCCCCTGGGGTAGCTCCCGAGACCCAGGCACCCATTTCAGCCTCGTCCTCCGGAACCAGGAGATCAAGTTCAAGGTAGGCCCCTGCCTCCTTGTCACACTCACCACTAACACGCACGAGCATGGAGTCTCACGGAGTCTAAGGCTGGGTTGGTGACACCGGGCGAGTCACTTGGCTTCTCTGGGCCCTGGTTCCTTCGCCTGCACCACGGGAGGAGCCAGAGCAACATGTGAGCCCCAAGGATGGGCCCTGCCACCGTTCAACCTCCCAGTGAACGTTGCAGAGCGCCTACTGTGTACAGACACTCTCCTGGTTGTGCAGCAGCAAACAGGACCATGAAAAAGCCCCGCCCTTGTGGAGCTTAGTCGAGTGGGGGGGGGGGCACACAAGGGTGTGAAGTGTCTGGAGGGTCAGAGGGTGGGGGACGCTAGGAGAAAGGTGCTGGGGAACGGACAGAGGGGTCAGGGATGCAATGTGACATGGGGCGACCAGGGAAAGCCTTACTGAGCACCTGCAGGTGACATCTGTGCAATGGCTCCTTAGCAGACGCCAGGTGTGACTGGGGACCAGCTTGAAGAGGAGGAAGAGGAGGAGGGGAGGGGGAGAGGGATGCGCCCGTGGCTGTGGCAGAGTGAAGGAGGGGGAGAGAGGGAGGGAGGAGGGCAGGGAGGGGACAGGGCTTGGGGTGCTGGGTTTTGCAGGCCCTAGGGAGGACTTGGGCTTTCACCCCAAACAGACAGGAGCCCTGGGAGGGTTAGAGCATAGGAGATACAGGATCTGATTAATGTTGTTTTCAAAGTGGATTTGTAACATTAAAAAATGATATCCCTCTTTCCTAAAGACTTTTGATGTTCAGACATCCTAAATTAACCTGTCCCCACTCATTTCTAATCTTCAAAACAGCCCTTGGAAAACAGTGACTATTAGTCCTCGCTCCCATTTCACAGATGAATCGACGGAGGCTCACTGACATGGGCTCTTTTTCGTTCCCTCCGCAGGTAGAGAGCCTGGAGTCTCGGGAGATGTGGAAAGGCTTCATCCGGACGGTGGTGGAGGTAAGAGTGTCTCCTCAGAAGCCTCCTGTTTCTTCCCATCCTGCATTCCTCAGCCGGGCCTCGAGCCTCCTGCGGGGTCTCACGCAGGCGCGGGCGGCCTCTAAGCCCAACGCAGCCCTAACATCTTTCGTTTTTGCCAAGTGTTCAAAATGTGAAAGGCACCTGCCATTACTTAAGAGCCAGGAGTTTTTGTCAACGTTCCTGATCTCTGTTTTAGTCCTTTGTCCCCTGCCTGGCCCCGCGGGTTTGAGACCCTACATTCTAGCATCTGATCTGTCCTTCCCCATCGCCCAAGTCTCTGGAAAACCATCGCCAAGTGCCATGGAAAACCTCTCCCCCTGCCCTGATGAGATGCAGGGTGGCCCTGGAGCCCTCAGACCCGGGTTCCCATCCTGGCTGCCTGGGCCCCGACCTCAGCGTGCCCATCGGCACCAGCGCCCGCGCCCTGACGTCCGGGCGCCCTCGGGTGTCTCATGTCCCTCAGCTCCGCGTCCCGTCCAACCTGACCCTGCTGCCAGGACACCTGTACATGATGGCCGAGGTCCTGGCCAAGGAGGAGGCGCGCCGCGCGCTCGAGGTGCCCTCGTGAGTGCCCCGCCGGGCCGCGCA
>NC_043711.1:2857486-2864481 GCF_006229205.1 Suricata suricatta | reverse complement strand
GGCCCCGCAGCCGCCGCCGCCCCCGCCGCCTCCACTGCGCGCGCCGCCAGCTCCAGCCGGCCTCTCGGGGTCCTCGGCCTCCGCCTCGTCCTCGTCCTCATCCGGTGCCTCCTCGCCCGCGCCACCCGCCGGGGACAGCGACTCCGGAGCTGCGGGCAGCGACAGGTTGCAAGGGGGTTTCGTGCCCCCGGCCGCCCCGGCCTTTCGACCCCACGCCCCCGTTCCCGACCCCCAGCCGGGCCCGCTTTACCTGCCATGGCCGCTCCGCCCAGAGCGCCCCGCCCCCAGTGCGACTTGCGCGCCGCTGGCTCTTTCTTCCCGGCACGTGACACGGCTCCGCCCCGAGGGGGAGGAACCGCAGCCTGGGGGCAGGAGGGGGGCTCGGCCTGGCCCAGCGAGCCGGGACACCGAGGCCCACGCGAGCCCCGGGCCCCGAGGCCTCGCGCCTGCCCACGGGCAGAGCCGGGGACTCAGCCCTCCGGGACCATGGAGAAGACGGAGGCTCGAGGCCACTTTCCGTGGGAGGCGCGTGGCAACCTACAAGCGGGAAAACAGAGGCCCCGAGACTTCCTCTTTAGGGGAACTAGTGGCTCCACTGGAGGCGGCCTGTTATTGGATTTAGACCTGGAGCTGGGGACCGCGGGGGACTCAGTTCACTGGGACCAGAAGGGATGGGAGAACCCCCAGAGAACGAGCCACAGCGCCCTGGGGCTGCGGGCCGAATGGAAAAGGTCGAAAGTGCCCGAGGAGGGGCGCCTGGCTGGCTCAGTCCGTGAACCATGAACCTGTTGATCTTGGGGCTATAAATTCAAGTTTCATGTTGGGTGTAGAGATTGATTTAAAATTTTAATAAAGCGCCTAAGCTGGACGCCAGACTCTAAAGGGTTAATGTCTACCCCCAGGACCAATTCCCGGGTTAGACCCAAGCGGAGCCAAACAACCAATTATAGGAGGGTCGTTTAAATTTCGACCAATAGGCTGCAGTCGTGGGATTCCCTCCAGCCAATCAATGTTAAACCGCTGCTTCCGCCAAACACAGCCCTCTCGGCCAATCACAGGAGGCCCTGGGCCTCACGTATCCATTCAGTTGTAGAGTTTGGTCCACTGACAGCCAATCAGATCCCGGGTCAAAGCGTGCCCTCAGGCTGGCGCACCGCCCTCTCCCCGCCCACTTCCCACCCACCTCGCGCTGGGCGCTCGGAGGCGGGGCCGGTTTGGGTGTCCGCCGGGCGGTTTCAGTGCCGCACTCTGGCCTCGGTCCCAGTCCCAGGACCTTTGCGCCCAGGCGCAGCGACACTTCCCAGGACTAGGAGTCCCCAGACCCTGGCAGGTCTGCAAGCCGAGGGTGGGGACTTCCCGAAGCTGCCGGGAGCGTGGGCTAGGCTCTACCCCGGACAGGTTTACTCCGCCAAGTTTGGAAGCGAGGACTGGACGTGGGGGGTAGGGGCGGGGATGTTCTGGGACGGTGGTCTGCGATCACCGGACCTGGCTCCAGGTCCTCCACCACTTCCCAGCCCTGTGACTTTGGGCAAGTGGCTCAGTGGCTCTGTTTCACCATGGGGACAATAATAATTACTAGTTCGAGGTTCAGGCTTCAAGGTGCCCCTATGGTGTCCCTTTACTGCAGGTATTGTTATCCACTTGATTCGTTTATCAGATGAAAAGGCTACCAAGTCACACCGCTCTTGAGTGGATCGCAAAGCCTGTCTTTTTGCAATGTGTATAAAGTCCAGGCAGTCCTATAAAGATGAAGGAAATTGAATTGGCAATTTTAAGATTTCTAAAAAATAAATTTCCACACCCACATGGAGAATTGTACAAAGATTCAAAGAATTAACACCACTTTTTTAAAAAAAAATGTCTTCCAGAGACTTGAAGAGAATGGAACACTTCCCAATTCATTTAACGTAATTTTTTTTGAGTGAGAGAGAGACAGACAGAGCGAGCATGTGCATACATGGGGGAGGGGAAGAGAGAGAGAGAGAGAGAGAGAGAGAGAGAGAGAATCCCAAGCAGCCTCTACACGGTCAGCACAGATCCCTTTCTGGGGTCCCATCTCACGACTCTGAGATCATGACCTGAGCCAAAATCAAGAGTCAGACGCTTAAGATTGAGCCACCCAGACGCGTCCCGTGCCCCCAGTTCATTTTATGAAGTTAGCATTACCCTGATACCCACACCAGATAAGGACAATACAAAAGATGTTTAAAAAGAAAGCAGGAAAACTACAGATCATGTTCCTCATGATCACAGGCACACACACAAAATCGTTAACAAAAAGAATGCCGCTCTGGCAACATCTTGATCTCAGTCTCATGAGGTCCACATAATACATTTGTGTCGTTTCCAGCCTCCACGCTTCTGTAATTTGTCAGAGCGGCCACAGGAAACTGACATACAAAGTAAGGAAGACGGATCTCAAGAGCATTTCGACTGAGACCGAAAAAACATTTGACAAAACTCAACAGCCACGTGTGATAAAAACTCCCAGCAAACTGGGAACACCGTACTCGGTGGTCAAAGACTTTACGCCTTCCCCATAACAGAGGGAACAGGGCAAAGGTGTTCACCCTCACCGCCCGTGTCCAGCGTGGTCCTGGACAACCCAGCCAGTGCGAGGAGGCAAGAAGCAGAAACGAGAGGCACACAGATGGAAAGGAAGACAGAACACTGGCCCTATTCGCAGACGATATGATGGTCGTAGAAAATGCCAAGAAATGTCCAGGAATGCCTCATTCCAATGTGCTTCACTTTATTGTGCCTCACAAATATTACCTTTAAAAAAAAATTTTTTTTAATGTTTATTCATTTTTGAGGGACAGAGAGAGACACAGCACGAGTTGGTGACAGGCAGAGAGAGAGGGAGACACAGGATCCGAAGCAGCTCCAGGCTCTGAGCTGTCAGTACAGAGCCCGACGCGGGGCTCGAACTCACAGACCAAAAGATCATGACCTGAGCCGAAGTCAGACGCTCAACCAGCTGAGCCCCCCGGGCGCCCCATTTTTTTAAAAAATAAATCGAAGGCGTGTGGAAACCGTGCATCAAGCAGCACCGGTTTGCCAGCAGCATTTGCTCACTTTGTGTCTCATTTTGGTAATTGTCGTAATATTCCAAACATTTCCACTATCATGATGAGAGGACCGAGGCTCACAGGAAGAGGGCAAAATGTTAACAGTACCAGGAATTTGGAAGGAGTTGATCCCAACCCTCATGGATGATGCAGAGAGAGAGAGAGAGAGAGAGAGACAGAGAGGCAAACCAAGAAACAGATGCTTTAAAAAATTTTTTTTTAATATTATTTATTTTTGAGAGAGTGTGTGAGCAGGGGAGAGGCAGGGGGGGTGAGGGACAGAGGATCTGAAGTGGACTCTGCACTGACCGCAGAGAGCCAAATGCGGGACTCGAACTCATGAATCATGAAATCATGATCTGAGCCGAAGCGGGACATTCAACCAACCAAGTCACTCAGATGCCCCCTAAGAAACAGACCCTTAGGGGCGCCCGGGTGGCTCACTCAGCTAGGCATCCGACTCTTGTTTTGGGCTCAGGTCATGGTCTCACGGTTCATGAGTTCGAGCCCCGAGTCGGGCTCCAGGCTGACAATGAGGAGCCTGCTTGGAATTCTGTGCCTCCCCTTCTCTCTGACTCTCCCCTGTTCACACTTGTATTTTCTCAAACTAAATAAATAAAAGAAGGAAGGGAAGAGAAGGGAATGGAGGAAAGGGGAGAGGTGGGGGAAGGGAGGGAAGGGACGGAAGAGACTTAACTACAGAGAACAAACTGCTGGTTGCGGGGGGATGGGCGAACCAGGTGATGGGGATGAAGGCGTGACTTGTGGTGATGATGGGGGTTGTACGGAAGGAAGTGTTGGATCAGGATCTTGTACACCTGAAACCAATATTACTGGAATTTAAATAAAAGCTTTAAAGATGTTTTTAAATGCTTATTTATTTTTGAGGGGGTCAGGGACAGAGGGAGAGAGGGAGACAGGATCCTCAGTGGGCCCCGTGCTGAGAGCAGAGAGCCCGGTGCGGGGCTCGAACTCAGGAGCTGCGAGATCATGTCCCTGAGCCGAAGTCCAAAGGTTAACCGACCGAGCCGCCCAGGCACCCATAAATGCTTTTTTTTAAAGTACAATCTGCCTCCCAATGTGAGGTTCAATCTCATGACCCCAAGATCAAGAGTCTCTTCATGCTCGTCCCACTGAGCCAGCCAGGAGCCTCTTAAATAAATCTTTTCACTTCTTTTAAGGTTTATTCCTTTTTCAGAGACAGAGCATGAGGGAGTAGGGACGGGAGAGGAACACACAGAATCCGAAGCCGTCACCACAGAGCCCAGCACAGGGCTCGAACTCAGAGACCTCAGATCCTGCCCTGAGCTGAAGTCAGACGCTTAAGAGACTGAGCCACCCAGGAGCCCCTCAAATAATTTTAAAAAATGGGGGCGCTTTGGTGGCTTAGTTGGTGGAGCGCAGGACTCTTGATCTCAGGACTGTAGATGAGAGCCCCGTGTTGGGTGTACAGGTTACATAAAAATAAAATCTGGAAAACACACACACACACACACACACACACACACACAACCACAAAAACCCAAAAAACAAGGACCAACCCGGTGAAGACGTCATGTCGACTCCCACTGAGAGGCAGGTGTGAGCCCTACTGCAATCCCAGCAAGATTTTTCTGTACATTTAGGGAAGATCGGTGTGGTGTGCAGGCCGCTTAAGGGGACTGCAGACCTTCACACCATGTCCCTGTTGTGTCCTCTCTGGGCACTTCCACTGCCTCTCCGGCACCACGCTCCGCCCTTTCCCACATCCAGACCTTTGCTTAGGCAGGTCCCTCCTCCGGGTGCGCCCTCCACCCAGTCTCCCAGTGGCTCCCGCCTCCCCAACTCCAGCGGGGACCAGAGAGGCTGGGATTTCCCGAGGACCTGCCTGGCCCAGCACCCGCCCTGCGCTGGCAGAGGAGAGAACTGGGGAGCTGACAGAAGAGAAAATTCCCCTGGAACCGGTTTCTCTACTTCCCGGCCCAGCTGGAGCACCCACCGGAGGGAGAGGCCAAGGCCAAAGCCCCGGGCCACCATGGCCTCGGCCCTCAGCCCACCCCGGGTCCCCAAGCCCAAGGCTGCTCTACCTTCTCACTACCACGAGAGCTTTCTGGAGAAGAAGGGGCCCTGTGACCGGGTAAGGCGGGGCACGGCAGTGACCCTGCTGGGCTCCGCGCCTGGCCGAGGGGGCGGGGTGGGCACTGGCAGGGCGCCTGCCGGCAGCTGTAAAAGGCTCTGTCCTCCATCTGGCTGTCTCTCTGACCCTGGTTTATCTCCTTCTCTGTGTCTCTCCCTGCCGCCTGCCTCCATCTGTCTCCCTCTCTTTTCTTCCTTGGTCTCTCTTTTCTTCCTCCTGGATACAAACAGGACCAGGGACTTCCTCCAGGAAGTGGAAAGTCTTCTGGCTCCCAAGCCCCAGCCCCAAACTAACCTTGAACCTCAGTTGCAGGGGTCAAGGCCAGGAGAGGTGGCCTGTGGGGACAGTGAAAGCTGAGGGGGCATATCTGGCAGGACCGGATGCCCATGCAAGGCCCCTCCTGCCCTGACGCACTCCGTCTCTCCGCCGGCCCCACGCCCCACAGTCCCCTTCCCCTACAACCCCGAACACCCACCCCCAGAGCCACTGCGGAGGACGGTCCCCTCCGCCTTTCCTTGGGCCTCCCAGTGCCCACACCCTCCCCAGCCTACACAGCATCTGGGCCACAGGGGTTCTGAAAAGCCTGGCCCCGGAGCATAAGACCCAGGTCTGCATCTCTGCTCCTCCACACCTTCCTGACTCCCAGACGCTGCAGCTTTGTGCCTCAGTTTCCTCTATCACACATTGGGTACAGGAGGGCCGTAGCCATGGTTATTGGAGAGGGGTAGCCTTCGGTGGCCTGGGGTCCTCACTCCGCAAGCACTGTTCACTGGTACTAACGCACCAGCAGCCTCTGAGGTAGGTACCTCTTGATTGCCATTTTATAGGTAGGGAAACTGAGGCACGGAGAGCTTAAATACCTTGTGCAATGAAGTATAGTGGGTAAATGGCAGAGCAGGTCTTACCATGCTGGGTTCCACTGCTTACTGCTCTGCTCTCAGTGCCTAGCACATGCTACGCTCTCAAAAAATGTCAGGTAAATGCACGTATGTATCTACGGACAGATGGGCAGGTGGACGGATATGTCGATGGCTGGATAGATATATGGATGGGTGGGTGGGTGCGTGGGTAGATAAGTGGATGAACAGATGGACGGCAGGCAGATGAATGGACTGAGAGGTGAACTGATGAGTGGCTCCTGGCTGTCCATATGAAAACTATCCTCATTATCATTAAGGACTAATTAGAGTACCTCCTCCTTCAGGAAGTCTTCCCAGATTTCCCAGCTGGAGGGCCTTTCTCCTCTGTGATCTCAAGGCCTAGGGCTTGTCCCTCGTGGGGACTAATTTCTATTCCCTGGAGGATTTAGTATCTGTGCTTTTTTATTTTTTTAAATGTTTATTTGATAGAGAGACAGAGCATGAGCGGGGGAGGGGCAGAGAGAGAGGGAGACACAGAACCTGAAGCACCCCCAGGCTCTGAGCTGTCAGCACAGAGCCCAACGTGGGGCTCGAACCCACAAACCATGAGATAATGAGCTGAGCCAAAGTCAGATGCTTAACCGACTGAGCCCCCCAGGCGCTCCAGTAGCTATGGTTTCTATATTCTTCTGGAAGCCAATCTGTTTACAAACAGAAGCCACGTCCCATTTAGTATTTTGCCTGTGACAGAATTGGGCACAGAGTCAGTGTTCTGGTGACATTTGGTGGAAAGCAACCCAGAATCTTACAGTCTGAGCTGTATCCCCCCTTGGATCAAGATAGTTGGGACATTTATAACTTAGATTCCTGGGGAGAAATCCTGAATCTGCAAGACTCCAGAGTCTAGAACCTTGTGAAATTCTGAGCCTGCAGACTCAGGCACATCGG
>NC_043711.1:2848027-2857386 GCF_006229205.1 Suricata suricatta | reverse complement strand
GGGGTCGGCGTGGGGAGCAGGTCTCCCGGGACAGGGCCGCGCGCCGGGGGCGGGGCTCTGCGGGGGGTGTGGCCGGGCTCCCGGGGCGGGGCCTGCGCTGAATGAGGGACGCGCCCGCCCCAGCTGCTTCCTGAAGGTGAGCCGGCTGGAGGCGCAGCTGCTCCTGGAGCGCTACCCCGAGTGCGGAAACCTGCTGCTGCGGCCCAGCGGGGACGGAACGGGCGGCGTGTCGGTCACCACCCGCCAGTCGCTCAACGGGTGCGCAAGCGGGGTGGGCGGAGGGACGCGCGTGGGGGCGTGGCCTAGGGGCGGAGCCAGAGCTCGGGGTGGGGGAAGTGGGATCCTGAGGCCGGCCCCTTCCCCGGGCGAGGGTGGGGTCAACGCCTGGAGGCGGAGCTAGAGGCCAGGTTGGACGGTGGAACCCTTTGGGGAAGGAGTTAGATCCTAGGCGGGGGCAGGACTCCAAAGGCGAGGTCCGACCCTGGAGTAGGGATGGGCTCTTCGGGGCGGAGTCGGGGCCTGGTCTGGATGTCCCGAGCAGGGAAGAAATCAAATCCAGGGGTGGTAACCAGGCTTTGGGCGGAGTCAGGACCTGTGGGTGGAGTCATAGCCCGGCCCTCCCTTTGGTGGTTGAATCTGGCTTTGGAGGTAGAACCACTCGGGATGGATCAGAGCCTGATACTAAATCCTTTTTTTGGGATAGCCAGGTGAAGGGTAGAGCCACATCGAAGGTAGAGTTAGAACCCAGGGGGCGGGGCCTGAGGAGGGGCTGGTCCTCCCAGGGTGGAGCCATTAGGACGTGGTCTGGACAGTGCTTAGGACTGCGGCGGGGTCTTCCCGGGGCGGGGGGTCGGGGGGAATGCAGTCAATAGAGAGCTTGATTCTCCCCCGAGAGCCACGCCAGGACGGGGCATGGTCGGTGTGCAGAGGAGCAGGTTCGCCCCTCTATGGGGGCGGAGCCAGGACGAGGGGCGGGTTCCTCCTTGGCCTGAGGGAGCCCACTCACTCACCACTTCCTGTGCAGGACGTGGGTGGTCCGACACTACAAGGTGAAGCATGAGGGCCCCAAGTATGTGATCGACGTGGAGGAGCCGGTGAGCGTCGGGCTGGGCTACTGGGAAACGCAGTGGTGGGGTCTGCGCCCCTTCCCTAGCAGTCCTGACTGCGACCTCTGTCCGCCTCCAGTTCTCCTGCGCCTCACTCCACGCAGTGGTCAACTATTTCGTGTCACACACCAAGAAGGCGCTGGTCCCCTTCCTGCCAGAGGAGGACTATGAGAAGGTGCTAGGTGAGTGCGGCCTCTGCAACTCTGGGGACCCAGTGTGTGCCTCTCCCTCCCCTTCCCTCACGGGGTACCCCTGGCCAACCTCCGGGACCGCTCTCTGTTTCAGGCTACGTGGAGGCGGATAAAGAGAACGGCGAGAGTGTGTGGGTGGCACCCGAGACCCCTGCGCCCCAAAGCCCAGGTGACCCCCTGCCCTGCAGCCACCACTGGGCCAGAGTGAAATGAGACCTGAGACCCACATGGCGCCCCCCGTGTCCAGTCTTGTACCCAGTTTCAAGGCCCCAGAAATTACCCAGACCCTGCCCTCCGAGTTGTGGAGCCGCAGGCAGGGCTGGACACACTCCCAGCCCCTGTGGGGTTGAACCTGGGGCTGGAGGTGGTGGTGCCAGAGTTGGGGAGAAAAAGGGGCGGAGGCTTCCTGGAGGAGGTGGTGTTTGCTTAAAGTCTCACGGGATTTCAACAGGTCAAGATGGGCAATGGAGGGACGGAGGGCTCCTCTCGAGCAAGATCTACCCAGAGATATGGCTATTGAGAAAGGGGTGGGGGTGGTCCGGTTTATGAAACAGGAATAAGATACTGGGAAGGTGTGGGCTGAGCAGTATGGTCCTCCTGGGGCTGGGCAGACATGGGGAGGGGCTCGTGCACAGTGGGCATGTATTTGCACACACACACACACACACACACTGCACACTCACAAACACGAACTGCATCCACCTGCATAATCAGAAACTCACGTGTAGACCCGTACGTAGACCAGGGCTCCCACACACGCAGAATGCCAGCACCATACAATTCCCGTCCTGCGTAGCACTCACACCTTAAGCCACAATCCCATGTGTTTATACAAATGCACACCGACGAGCACAAATTGGGATATTTATAGGCACATGAATGTACACGCTAATATAGACACATACTAGCAGCCACAGTGTCACACACGTATACACACTTTGAGGTGCGTGCACACCCTCTGCATATATTCAACCGTGCAGATTCACTCAGTGTGCCAGCGACATGGGGACACAAACACCGGTCATAAATGGGCATGTGAAAAACCCACACATGCCCAGGGTCATGTGCCCGAGTCCCGTGACTGCTGTTTCTCACCAGGTCCCACACCCCCGTCGGGTGGCCCCAAGCAGCTGCCTCCCGTGCCCGTCACGCCTGCGTCAAGCCAGGACAAGCTGACCCCACTCCCGGACCAGGATGAGAACTATGTGATCCCCATCGCAGACTCCCCAGTTGCCACCTATGTGAATGGGGATGGTAGGTGTGGGGGGAGGGATGAGAGATGGGGACAGGGGAGGAGGCTAAAAGGGAGATGTGACGTGCCGCACCTTTGTCCACACAGTGCCTGGCCCTAGTCGGCCGGTCGTCCTGAAGCCCAAGAGGTTGGCCAAGGTTCAAGGAAAGCCTCCAAAGCTACCAAAGCCACCCATTGTGCCCAAGCCAGGTAGGGGTCCCTCCCCACAGCCCAGCCCTCGCCAGAAAGCGGAGAGCCACCTCACCGCCCCCCCCCCTCCTCCAGAGCCCAAAGGCCTCAGCGGTGGCCTGGCCAAGAAGCCGGTGGGCAACTCAGCACAGGCCTTCTTCCCCGCGACAGGTGATGCATCTGGGGCTCCGTGCGGCCTGGGGTTCCCAGGGGGTGAGCTGTGCTGGCCTCCGGGCCCCACACCCTGAAAAGACCCTCCTTGCTTGGCTTCACGCTGTGCGGTCTTCAGACTCCTCAGGGCTTTTGAATAGATTTTCACTTCTCACGGGGCCACCACAAATTCTGGGTGCTGGGTGCGTGGGGGGGGCAGCATGGACTGGGCATCCCTCGTGCAGCTGAAGCCTCACCCGCCCCCCGCCCCCGTCCCCCACCAGGCCTGGCAGATTTGACGGCGGAGCTGGAGGAGAAACTGCAGAGGAGGAGGGCGCTGGAACACTCAGCTGGACACGCTGGGGACCAGTGAGCCGGTCTCGGGGTGTAACGAGTAACGAGGCAGAGAGGCCAAGCCCTCCTCCTGGAATAAAAGCTCAAGTGACCCGGGGGCCTCTGCTTCTGGCCTGGCTTGGGGCGGGGAGGGGGGGGCAGTGAGGATCCGGCAGAGGTCCGCCCACAGCTGGCCCCTCTTACCAAAACCTGCCACCCGACCCAAGAAGAAAAGCCCACTTTACAGCTAGGAAAGCTGAGGTCCAGAGAGCTTTGGGGCCCACTCAGTGCCACCCAGCCCCAAAGAACCATCAGCACAGCCTGGCCAGTGATTGACGTTTATTAGGAGGCGAGGAGGGGAGGAGGGCCCGCCCCAGGGCCCGCTCCCCGTTGGCGACCCCCATTAGGAGTTAAGGCTCCAAGCAGCAAGTGAGAAAAGGGCGCCGGCTGAAACGACGGACCGAGGTCTGGGAGGAAGGCCAGGGGCCTAGGTGAGGCTGGTGTTAGAGCTGCTGGTGGCACTGCCCCGCTTCTGCAAGCAGCGCACGGAGCTGGGCACCTGCAGGCCTGTCGTCACCTGGAAGCTGCCGCACCACACCTGGGGCACAGAGGGGGGCGGAGCGGGGAGAGCGTTGGGGGGGAGGGGAGAGGGGCTCAGGAGAGAAGCCGGCACCCAGGACCCCCCCCTCCCCTCCACCGAAGGGTTCTCACTGTGAAAGCAGGCAGCAGTGGCTGTGTGAACTTGGCCTTGAAGGTGTGCAGCAGCTGCTTGGTTCTGGCGTTGTAGAAGGACAGGAGGCCTGGGATGGAGGCAGAGGGACAGGGGGACCGGTAAGGGACAGGGGGATGCAGCAGAGACGGGGCAGACAGAGGGCGCCCGCGATGCCGCCCGGGGCTCGGGGTCACCTTGGTGGAAGTCGCAGTGCACGCCCAGGCAGTCGGGCACGGGGGCGTCCAGCACCTTGGCCTTGTTGGCGTGCTTGGCGGTGAAGCTGGCCTGCAGCCAGTTGTTGACGTGCAGGCACCAGGACGAGGCCGTCTTGCCCAGCTGCTCGAAGCGGCCCAGGCTGCGGTACGCCACCCCCACGCCGAACGCCTTGCTGTCCGGCTCGAAGCGCACCTCCCAGTAATGCTCGCCGCCGTCGATCAGCGTGTCCCCTGCGGGGCGGGGCCAGTCGGGTCCCAGACGGCCTTCCACCAGGGGGCGCTCACCTGCGTACTCCTCCGCCCCCAGCTGCTCCTTCCAGGCGGTCCCCAGGCTTCATCCACCGCCTCTAGATAAGCCCCGATCCTCCCCAAGCCTCAAACGATCCCTTGTTCCAGATGCTTCCAGGCCTTAGAAACTTCCTCCAAAACAAACCATTCCTCCCCATGTTCAGATACTCCTCAGGCCTCAGTTCTCCCCGGAGACTAGATTAGCCCCAAACCCTTGTACCTAGGGGGCCCCAAGCATTCCCACGGGCCTCAAGTCCTCCTGGAGCGCAGAGACTCCCTGGAGCTCTGGGACCCTTTCCTATGGCCTGTGAATCTAGTCTCCCCGGACCCCCAGCTCCGGGTGGAAGCCAGCTTCTTCGGGGCCTGAGTGCACATCCTCTCCTAGCCCGCCTCCGCTATGGCCCACGTCCATCTACACCTCAGCTCCTCCAGGGACACAGGGCTAATCCCCATGTGCATTTCTTCTCTGGGCCTGCTCCTCCCCGACCTGAGCTACTTCCCCCCACAACCAGGCTACCATCTTCCCAGAGGCTCCCTAGCTCCCTCTCAAGTCTCAGCCACCCTGCAGGCCCCCTCCCCTTCCCCTGCTTCTCCCCCAGACCCTGCCTCTCACCAATCCCAGATGCTCCACAGAGCGTCTGCTTCTCCTCAACTAACCCGTAGGTGACCTTTCTATCCAGCTACTTCACAAATCCTCAGATACTCCACAAACCCCAGGTGGCCCACTGGCTGATCTCCAAGCCACAGACCCCACAAGCTCTGCCCCCCACCCCCGGAAGCCCACACCCTCCTCCCTCCCCAGTCCTTCAGCACTAGAACAACACGTTATCGAAACCATTCCCAGAAAGCTTTGTTGGTGGCTGCCTCAGTTTCCCCAACCAAAGGCATTCTCTCCCACCACCCCCCACCATCAGGCCCTGCCCATATGTCCCTTCTGCCCCGTCTGCCCCTCCTTACCCAGCACTGTGTAGGACTCGGCCGTGAAGCGATCCCGACCCCCACGACCAGAGGACATCCTCTTGGGAGATGGCACACCTCTGTGAGTGGCAGGGAGGGGGAGGGTGAGCGCAGCCTTCCTGCCCCCACAGGAGGGCTTCCCTGGTCCACCCAGGCCACTGAGGTCTTTCTCTGCATGCCCTGGGCCCCTCCTATCAGAACACACCTCTGGAAAACTATTCAACTGTCAAAACCTAGTTAAAAATCTCTTCTTGAGGTGCCGGGGTGGCTCAGTCAGTTACACATCCGACTTCGGCTCAGGTTGTGATCTCACGATCATGAGTTCGAGCCCCGCATCTGCTGTCAGCACAGAGCCCGCTTCCGGTCTTTTGTCACCCTCTCTCTCTGTCCCTCCCCCACTCCCACGCTCTCCCCCTCCTCCAAAAATAAACATTAAAAAAAGAAATCTCTTCTCCCTTCTCCTCGGGCTCCTCCAGCTCCATGTCCCTCCTTCCGCCCCAGCCTTGACCACGCTGGTCTCTGGGTGTCCCTGCCCCGTTTGATCAGAAACTCAGGGGGGCAGGGGGCAGGCTACCTGGCTGGGGAGTTGACGGGAGACGCCGTGCGCCCCTTGCCATCCTTCTCGCGAGCCTTGATGTCCTGCACCTTCCCGCCCATGGCATCCCACTCCACGGAGAGGTCATCCACCCGCAGGTTCTGGTGAGATGTGGACGCATCCAGGCGGAACATGAACGCTGGGGCCGGGCAGACGCGGGAGTCACAGAGATGGGGAAACCCGGAGAGACACAGAGAGAGACAGAGAGACAGACAGTGACCAAGACAGACCATGACAGGGATGGAGAACAAAAGCGACAACAGAGACTAAGACAGAAAGAGAAAGAGAGAGAGTGACAGAGAGACTCAGAGACAGATACAGAGCGACAGGCAGCAAGACACCAAGGACAGATGGGGAAGAGCTGGGGAGGGGGGCGCAGAGCACGCAGCCAAGGGAGTGAGGGCCGAGGGCTTGTTGCTAAAGGTCCCCTCTGTCTGGAGCCATTTTCAAAGCACTTGTGGTGTTTCCACTGGGGATTCATTGCAAGGAGAGGGCGGGGCTATAGCACGGGGCGGGGCCATAGTAGGGGGCGGAGCAAAGTACTATAGTTAGGCTAGACTACAGGTCTTCCTATGAGGGCAAACAAAGGTGTTACTGCAGGAGAGTAAGATCGGATCCCACCCCCAATTGAGCCCTAATCTATTTTAATCTAAGAGCCCTTATCTATTTTTAGTAGAGAGAATGAGAGAGAGTGTGTGTTTGTGGGTGTGAAAGAGAGAGAGTATAAAACCCATCCAGGTATAATGGGATCAACTGCAAAAGCAAAAAACAATGACAGGTGTATATTAGACACTCAGGCTAAGGAATCTACTGGGGACTGAGCTCCGAGCTTCCTGGCAGCCAGAGCAAAAAGAGTCACAGAACCTTGATTAGAAGAGTCTCATTAGACACCAGTACCTGGGGCCCCAGGGTGAGGGGTTATGGAGTCACATCCAGGGTTGGGGTGCGGGCCAGTCACCTGGTGTCTCCAGGGTCACCGACTCGGAGAACTCGCTTGCAACTGCTTTATTACAGGCCTTCACACGGAAATTCATGTATTTCATGTCAAACTTGAGACCTAGGAGCACAGAGGGATTGCAACATTGCGTGCGCTTTGAGCACTAGGTTACAGGTCCCCGTGTCCACCGTAATCCCACTCCTCATTCTAAGGAGCACCCCCCAAACGACATCTTATCCTGAGACACCATCCTTGTCCTCATTTACCAGTGGTACTGTGCGGACTTGGCTCCGCCTCCAGCCGAGACTGGCCAATCGGGATGCTTAGAGACATAGTAACAGCGACTGGGTCAGGAATAAGCACATGACCCAAACTGGCCAATCAGAATCTTCCCTGGGACTTTAGGCTGGTATTATAGGGAACAGAGTCACTGCCTTCTCTGGGGCTGGCCAGCTGGGAGGAAACGCGTCTAGGAAAATGTGTCAGTGCATTTGGTGAGCCTGCTTCAGAATTCATCATCCACATGCAACAAAGGCAGGGAACAAAGGTGAACGAGTCATTTGATTTGCGGGAATCCTGGATTTCCTAGGCCTGGTCACTTAGAGATATTCCCTACTTCGAAGATACATCCCCCATGTTCTTTGTCTTTCTTTTTGGGTTAGTTTCTTCCAGCCTTAAAAATAAAAAGCAGCTACCCAGTTATTTTGTTCCCTTAAGCTAAACCGGCTTGGAGAGCCATCTACACCTCCACCTCCTTTGCTGCCTCACTTCCTCTCCCTCCGGCCATGTCAGCCCCCCACCTTGCAGGACCTCCTGGCTCCCCTCTCTGTTTGTTCTCCTAGGTCTTCTTTGCAGACTCTTCCATCCTTGACACCCTTAAATGTCGGGGTGACTCTGTCTGGGGTTCTTCCTCATCTCACTGTGCTCCCGGACCCATTCTTGCATTTCAGATACCATCTGTCCATCAGAATACCTACCCACTGCCCAACTCCTAGCTCAGACCACATGTCCAGTTGCCTCGTGAGTGTTTCCCCTGGGACACCCGTCCTCTGCTCTTCCCAAACAGCCTTCAGTGCCCCCTGCTCTAATACCTCCCATGGCTCCCTTTGGTCTCAGAACCCCGTTCTTCCTCTCACTTCTCCCCACCAATATCATTCTCTCGGGAAACTTAACTTAGTTCCAGACACAAAGGCCCAGGGCTTGGTGTAGCAGCACAAATACTAACCCTGGAATGACACAGGAACACCTGGGTGGCTCGGTTGGTTAAGCGGCCGACTCTTGATCTCAACTCCGTCATGATCTCACGAACCGTGAGATCGAGCCCCGCGTCGGGCTCTGTACCAACAGTGTGGAGAAGCCTGCTTGGAATTCTATGTCTCCCTCCCTCCCTCTCTCACTCTGCCCCTCCCTCTCTCACTCTGCCCCTCCCTCACCTGCTTGAGGACTCTCTCTGTAAATAAACTTTAGAAAAATAAAATAAAGTTGGAACAATATAGGGCAGATTAGCCTGGCCCCCGCAGAAGGATGGCACGCAAATTCAGACACAAAGCCTCAGTGCTCCGGCCTCTGAGCCCTGATCAGGCCGTTCTTCTGCCTAGAAGACTTTCCCACCCTCCCCTTTTCTTTCGGGCCTCAGCCTGGCTGCCACCTCCTCCGGGTTGCCCCCCAGACTGTCTCCCCCTCTCCGGGTCCCGTTCTCTGAGAGTCCCGCACTTTGCTCAGCACCACCACCTGCTGCCCCAGAACAAAGATTACCAACCAGAAGACCCAGCTTCCGAAACCTGGAACCCAGGTGCCTATGGACGGTCTGGACTCACCATGTGCCTCAGTTTCCTATTCTGCAAACTGGCAAGCACACTGCCAAATCCCAAGCAGGGTGCCCACGGGGATGCGATGGGTCGAGGCATGTACGAAATAAACGCGAAACCAAACCCCGCCCGGCTTGGACAAGCAATCGAGACGACAAATGACCACAGAGGTCAGTCCCCTAGATGAAGCAGTCACCCGTCTCCTCAGCCTCACCCACCCGCCGTCGGCGGATTCAACTTCCTGCCCTGCGGATTTCACTCACTAGGAATGTTGTCAAAGGCAACGAGAGGGGATGAAACGGGGTGATGCCTCAGGACGCCCGTGATACGACAGACCTCCACCTTGACTGTGGCGGCCGGTACGTGACTTCGCACACGGGACGAAACCGCCCACGGGAGCACACACACGTGCACGCGGATGAAGGCCCGTAACTCCAGTGAAACGTGGATCGACGACGCTCATGGTTTTGATATTGAACTACAGTTATGAAAGCTGCCGCGAGTGGAGAAAACCGGGTAGGTCCACACACGGGAACATAATTCAGCCTGGAAAAGGAAGGCAATGCCGACCCGCACTGTGACACACATGACAGGGAGCGGCACCGGGCCCGCGGTCTCCCTGGAGGGCTGCACTGAGGGCGCATGCG
>NC_043711.1:2842542-2847927 GCF_006229205.1 Suricata suricatta | reverse complement strand
CTGGAGCCTGCTTCCGATTCTGTGTCTCCCTCTCTCTGTGACCCTCCCCTGCTCACGCGGTCTCTCTCTGTCTCTCAAAAATAAATAAAAAGCATTAAAAAAATTGAAAGGGGACAGAGTTTCAGTTTTGAAAGATGAAAGCTTTCGGAGCCAGCGGGAGCCACAGTATGCGTGCACTCACTACTACCGAATTGAACACATAAAAGTGGTTAGGATGGGAAATTTTATGGTAAATGTATTTTGCCACAATAAAAACAGATGCTGGGAGCAATGCCTGGGGGGCTCAGTCGGTGAAGCGCCCCACTTCGGCTCAGGTCATGATCTCACAGCTTGTGAGTTCAAACCCCGGGTCGGGCTCTGTGCTGACAGCTCGGAGCCTGCAGTCCGCTTCGGATTCTGAGTCTCCCTCCCTCTCTCTGCCCTTCCCCCACTCATGCGCTGTCTCTGTCTCTCAAGAATGAATACACATTAAAAAATAATAATAAAAACAAATCCTGGGGGGAAAGTAGGGTGTGTTTGTTTTGATTCCCATGCAAAGGATAATAAACCAGTAGCTTCTCAGGCCCTTTAACTGGCTCTTAGCTTTTCTTTCCTGCAATTAGCATGCTCATTAGTAACCATGTATGCTAATTACAGATAAAGAACAGGCTGATTACAGCCCAAGAACCATAGTGCTAGTTATCTTGCCGGCAAGGTCCTCCCCCAGATGAGGGTTTCCTCTGGCTCGGGTCGCTGCTGGAACTCATCAGGGACCCCTCATTCTCCCCTTCCTGAGACACGCCCCACCGGGCTAGGGGCTTCCCCCGGCTTTCTGCTTTCCTACGGCTGCGGCTGCCAAGGAAATGCCCCCCCTGCCCTGGGAGGACGCCAGCTCGGCGGAACGGACTTCCAATACGCGGAAACAAATGCATGGACGCTGCCTGGGAGAGAGAAGAGGCCGACGGAGAACTCCCTGGGCCTCAGTTCCCCCATCTGAACAATGGCGGGGGAAACATTCAGCACGTAGCAGGCCCTCCATAAACGGCACGCGGCTGTCATCCCTCCCATTTTCATTAGTACCACTTTCCGCTGTTCCCGATCAGCCCAGCGGGGGCCCCCAGGTGATGGGGAGACAGGAGCCCGGAGGCGCTGAGCCGAGCAGGCGTGGGGGCCGGGGGGTCGGCGGCAGGGCCGAGCCGCCCTTACCGGTCAGGGTGTGCTCCGTCTGCCGGATGCCCTCGACCACCATCCAAGGCTGCTCCTCCCTGAGGCGGGGCGGGCCCTCGAAGTTGGTCCGCCGGTACTCCAGCACGTAGTGGTCAATCTTGCTGTCCTCGTCTGGCATGCGCCACACCAAGGTCACACAGTTGTCTGCCACCAGGGACTCGGCCAGGTCGATGACAGGGGCGCTGGGCACTGTCCAGGACAGAGGGGAGAAGGGGGCAGGGTCCTGTGCCTGCAGGGGTGCCCTTACTGAAACTCCAGCTGGACTTCAGGCCTTCTTGGGGGTCTCCTCCGGAGCCCAAGCTTGGGGGCAGGGCTGGGCCCTGGGGGTGGAGCTTCCACAGGGTCTCACCAGAGTGGGGAAGGGCTTTCTCAGGGTTCAACCAGTAAAGGCCCGGGCCTTCCCAGAATTCCACCATTTAGGGGTAGAGTATTTCCAGAATTCTCTCATAGGGGTGTGGCCTTCATGGGACCCCCATCCTTGGTGGGTGGGGCATTTTAGGGCTAGGCCACCAGGGGCGGGCCTGCTCGTGGCTCCACCCCCACAGGCAGGGTATCCTCAGGGACCCACCCCCAAGGGGAGGGTCTGCTCGTGGCTCCACCCACACAGGCAGGGTATACTTAGGGCTCCACCCCCAGGGGCCAACCTCTTTGTGGCTCCACCCACACAGGCAGGGTATCCTCAGGGCTCCACCCCTCAGGGGTGGGCTTCCTCATGGTTCCCCCCACACAGGCAGGGTGTGCTCGAGGCTCCACCCTCGGGGGCGGTGCCTTTGGGATTTCAGTGCCAGGCTTCCCCCAGCCTTTCTCAGGCCACCCTAGACTCCCGGGCCATTTCCCTGAAATCCAGGCGCGCAGAAAGTCCCCTTCTCACCAGGTAGGAACGTGAGTGCCTGCAGCATCCTGCGCTCCTGGGCGAAGTCCACCATGAGGTGACTCATGTTGTCGCTGACCTTGGCCTTCAGTGACAGCCGGAAGGCTGGCGCCATCGTCACACTGTAGGGAAGAAGGTGGAGGGAGCCTGCCGACCGACATCCCAAAAGAGCCCAGGCCTGTGACGTGTGCGTGGGAGACCCACTCTCTTTGTTCTGGCTCAGTGCTCTGGGCCAAGGGACCCCCACCCGGTATCCCCACCTTCACACAGGGGCGGGGCCCTGGGTGGGAACCAGATCCCAGCATCTTACCCATCTTTGATTTGCTTGGCAGCCTAGAAAAAGGGAGAATAAAATTCAAAGCATTATCTTCACTGAACCAGAAAGCCACTTCACAGACAGAAAGACTGAGGCCCTGAGTGGGTCACTTGCCAAAGTCCCCCACCACCAGGGCAGAAACACTTGGCTATGCCCCAGAGGGATGGAGGCAAGACAGGCTCCAACCCCCAGCCCCAGCGCCCAGTATATATAGGCGGCCAAGTCGGCTGAGAAAAATACAGGAAGCCCAGTTACGTCTGCATTTCAGATAAAAATGAGTTTTTAGTATAAATATGTCCCATTCAATATTTGAGGCATAGACTAAATATTGCACGGGGTATATTATATTCAAAATTATTCACTGTTAAATTTATACTTCAGATCAACCACAGTAAGTTAAAAAAAATTTTTTTTCAGTTGATTTTGAGAGGACAGAGAGAGCACAAGCAGGGGAGGGGCAGAGAGAAAGGGAGAGAGAATCCGAAGTAGGCTCTGCCCTCTCAGCACAGAGCCCATGTGGGGCTCAAACCCACAAACCATGAGATCATGACCTGAGCTGACATGAAGAGATGGACCCTCAATCGACTGAGCCCCGCAGGCGCCTTCAACCACAAATCATTCTTTAGTATAAGTCCACCCCATGTGCTCTTTGGGACATACTTCTACTGAGTGTTATATGGGCCATACTTACACTAAATAACCCAAATCACTTGAGGTGGATCTGAAATGCCAAGTTAACTGGGGGTCCTCTGCTTTGTCCCACAGCCCTGCCGATGTGGCTTCTGAGAGGCTCACCTGAGGGAAGTCTTCGCTGTCGGTAGCCTGCAGGGTCTGGTTGGCCGTTTCCAGAAGCTCCTCTGAGCTCTCCAGGGCCCGCGCGCAGGCAGCCAGCTGGTTCTGTGAGCAACAGGGCACCGAGAGAAGAGACCGGTCACCCCCTGCCTCAAAACCTCGGGGACCCCCCCTGCTTGTGGGCTTGGGGAAACCACACCCTTTCTCTGACTCTAGACTCCAGGTGTGGGGGCGGAGGCAGGGAAGTCGGCCTCCCTCCTGGCAGTGAGCGCATCAGAATCCCCCAGGGACCCCTTTCTTGAAATCTCACACGCCCAGGCCCCCCACCTCAGCCTCGGGGCCCCGAATCCTTCCATGATGGGAATCTGGGACGTGAGGAAGTTGTCCAAGAGGGTCTGATGCAGCCCCAATGCCTCAGTGTACAGCCCTGGAGCCCTGAGGAGCCATACATGGCGGGGGGTGTTTGGCAGGAGGTGATGGTGTCAGATCTGGGGACCCGTGGGGAGGGCTGAGGAAGTGAAGGCGCAGGGTGAGGACAGGAGGGGAGAAACAGCCACATGCGGAGGTGCTGAAGGAGAAGGGGGGTGGGAGTGGGGATTGAGAGGGAGAGCATGTGGGTTGGAGCCGGATGGCGGCCAGGGAAGACGCAGAGGAGAGACCGGGAAAGAGGAGGGGAGGCCAAGGCCGCTGGGGTTCCTGGTTCTGGATAGGGAGGCGCTCGGGGCCAGCCCCAAGAGGGGGGGTGGGGGGACGAGCAGGCGTGGAGGGAGACCCTGTGGCCAGCTGGGCTGTGGTGAGTCTGAGGGGCGCAGGGGGGGTAGAGGCTGGGCGGGGGTCTGGGAGCGTGCCTCGCCCCCCACCTGCAGCTCGTAGGTGCGGCTGGCACGCTCCTGCTTGATCTTCATGAGCATCCCCTCCTTCAGCTCCTCCAGGAGGGAGAAGAGGGACTGGAACTCGGCCTCCAGGTCCTCCTGCACCTTGGTGGAGTTGGCCTTAGAGAGAGGGTGTGGCGTCAGGACGGCCAGGACCGGCCAAGGCCCGTGCTCAGATGGGGAAACTGAGGCATGGATACGACAGCCGGCACAGAGTCCGAGGGGCCTCAGCCGCAAGAGGCTAACAGCTCTTCTGGTGTTAACCCCCCCCTTTCTGGCCACCTGTCCGAGACCTCCCCACCCCCTCCACCCCGCCTGCGGAGGCGCCTTCCTCACCTCCACGTTCAGCAGCATCTGCTTGAGGGAGTAGATGAAGCTCTGAATCTCTTCGTTCTTCGCAGCCAGCGTGGTGATGAGCTTCCGCAGAGCCCCCTGTCCCACCGGAAGCAGGCACACACGCAAAGCCGGTAAGCCCCTGGGCCAGCTCAGGCTCCCCGACCTGGGGCTCCCACTCGCCTTCCAGGGATCCAGACGTGGGAGCCACCGGGCCAACGAGCTGGGGCACCGCCATGGGCGCAGCTCTGGCCCTACCTTCCCTCGCCGAGCTGCAAACAGGCCCATTTTACAGGGGAGGAAACTGAGGCTCAAAAAGCACTTGTGGGGAAGGGGCGGACCCTGGGCCTGAGCCAGGTCAGCCTCAGCACAAAGCCTTCAACCTGCGGGCGGAGCGTGATCTGGGGTGAGGGGCTACCTTGAGGAAAGAAAAGCCCAAAGGAAAATGATGCCTGTAGGAAATGGGCTGACCTGGGGAAGGGGCTACCTTGGGAACAGGGATTAGCGAGCAGAAAGGAGGCATCTGGGAACACGGAGGCGGCGGCGCCGGGAGAGCCCAGGTAACTGGGGAGAGGGGCTGGGAGGTCGGGGGGAGGGGATGCAGAGAAGGGAAGCCGCGTGGGAGGATCCCGCTGGGGCCTGGAGCCCTGACTCAGGCCTCCAACGGGGCCCTTTTCTGGGGGTGCAGAATCTGTGGGAGCACCTGTGCGGAGCCTGAGGAGTGTGCTCAGGGGCGGGACGGGGCGGAGACCGGACACCTGGTCCGCAGTCCGCATGGGAGGCGTGGGGGATGGGTCAAGCCTGGGGCCGGGATGCTGGGCGCGGGTGGGGGGCCTGGAGGGGCTGCGCCTGGACCCAGGCCAAGATGATGAGAGGTCGGGGCGGCGGCGGAGGGGGGTGCTGAGTCCCGCATTGGGGGGCTAGACCCGGGCGGGGCCTCGGCCGCAGAGCAGCTGCAGGGTTGGGGGGGCGCTGCGGCAGCACCTGGGCCCCTC
>NC_043711.1:2828546-2842442 GCF_006229205.1 Suricata suricatta | reverse complement strand
CGCAGCGCGCAGGCGCGCCCCCCGAGGCAGGCTGGGAAACGTAGTCCCGCGCTGGGGTCTCTGAGAGCCGGGACCCGCCAGGGCCTGGGGCCCGCCAGGCGACACTGGCATTGGTGACTGAGCTGGCGAGAGGAGGAGGCTGCCTGCGTTCGACCACCCAGGTGGTGACCTCGAGCCCAGCCTCAGTCCTCCAGCGCCTCATCTCCGCGCTCTTGAACCCATGCAATCTCGTGCCCGCTCCTCAAAAAGGAATCCCATACCCACCCCTCCACGAGATCTGGCCCCTCACGACTCACACTGCTTGCATTTACTGGAGAGCCAAGGCCTTTTGCCCAAGAAGATGTTCACCTTCCAATGCCTTCTTTCTCCCTCCAAGGCACAGCCCAACTCCTATGCATCCCCCAAAGCCCCAGGATCTCACATCCCCTCCTCCTCCAGAAGCGTCTCTGCCTGACCGGAATCCACAAGGCTATGAATGCCTGTGTCCACCTCGGTCCTCCCTGTAGGCCTGGGGCCGATCTATCCAGGGTCTCCAGCCTTGCCTCTCAGCAGAGGCGGGGAAAGGGGAGAGTTTGAGAACACCCTCGGGCGTCCCCCCCCCCCCCACGCCGGGAAGGCTGGGAAACCGTGCCTCTGCTGGGGGGCCCGCAGTCAGAGCGCCGCCGCCCGGCCGGCCTGTGCTCGGTAGGAACCATTCTTGGGAGCATACGGGCCCTCTTCTTTCTGGGTTTCAAAAGAGGTCACACTGTGGTTGGGAGCAAAACGTTGAGGCCTAGGGTCTGGCCCCAACTTCCACCCTGGGGGAGACAGATGCGGGGCTGGGAGAAATTTCAGGGCTTATGAACCCCCTCAACGGGGCCCCCAAACTTCCCCACAGGCTGTGGGGACAGGGGACTCCCCCAAACCTGTCATGGGGCCTGGAGCCATCAGCACAAATCCATTCCCCTGAACCTCAAAGACGTTTTGGGGACAAAATAATTGAAGCTGTGATTCTGGTCCTCAAGCCAGGCTCAGGCCTCTCCTGCCTGCTCCCTGCCCCCAGGCCTGCATCACCTAGCCTTCCAGCATGTCCCCCCAGCTCAGGGGTGCCTGCTTATATAGAATCTCCCAGAAGGATTTCCTCTCACTGGGACACATTACCCCATTCACATATGCATACTTTCAAAATATAAATAAACAAATAAGCAAACAAAAATCTTTGGGGAAACTGAGGCAACAGACGGGAGGAACTGGAGCCCTAAGAAGCATTGGTCACCTGACTGACATCTGCTGCCTGGCCTGGGTGTCACACGTGCCCCTGTGGCAGGGGTGCGGGGGGGGGGGGGCTTGCCAGCCAGGAGAGGAGGGGGTCTGATGGGCCAGGAATGGAGCGCTGGTCCTCCTGGTGCAAGTTTTGGGGTGAGTGCCTGGGCACCCCCCCACCCTCCTCCTGCTGTCCCTCAACCCTGCTGCCTGTCCTCTGGCCCAGAGCCTGGAAACCTCTCCCTCCGCTCTGCTAGACACGGCTTCTCTCTGACATGCAGAACCTTCCATCACACCACGACCTGCGCCCTAGGCGTCTGTGGCCTGCCCTCTGGTCTCGCCCATTTCTGCCCTCCTCCACGTTCTCGCCCTTGTCTGGCCTGCTGGCTTTTCTTCCTTCCTTCCTTCCTTCCTTCTCTTCTTTGTTCCTTCCTTTCTCCCTTCCTTTCCCTCTTCCTTCCTTCTTCCTTTCTTCCTTCCGTCTTTGCTTCGCTTTCTGTCTGTCTGTCTTTCTTTTCTTCTTTCTTTCTTTTCCTTCCCAACACGCCCAGCTTGAGCTTACCTCTGGGTCTTTGCACCTTCCATTCCTTCCATCTGAAACGCTTTTCCCGATTTCATCTCTCTAGCGTCAGCTGCAGTGGCGTCGCAAAGGCCAGGAACGTGATGCAAACGCACACCTTCTGGGGGACCTGACGGGCCCCTCAGACCCTCGGGGCCCAAAGCCAACACTTCTACTCCAGCCCCGCTCCTCCGTCAACGTCCTCCATGCTGGCCACCGTGATTCACATGGTCCCTGAAGCTAAAGCCTTGGAAACCCGCCTCCCTCGATCTAGTCCTTCTTCGGCCCTTCCGGGATGACCTTCAAAACCTCTTCAGCTTCTGACCACGCCTCCGCAGCGTCCACTCCTGTCGCTGCCCTCCTGGACCCTCGTCTCCCGGCGCCGACCCTCCCACCCCGCACTCTGTCCTTAACCACAGCAGGCAGGGCCATCTTGGTAACACTTAAATCGAACCACGTTCCCTCCCTGCGCCCCTGCTTTCCCATCCCACTTAGATTAAAAAGCAAACTCCTCCGCTCTCCGCCCCCGCCCACCTCCGCCACGCCCCACCTTGCAGCCGCAGACCCTGTATGAGCCGCCCCCTCGCTGATTCCATTTCCGCCCCGTCTCTCCCTCGCTCGCTCTGTTCCAGCCACAAGGGCCTCTTCGCTCTTCCTTGAATACGCCAGGCGTGCTTGTGCCCCAGGACCTTTGCATGGGCTGCGCCCTCTGCCTAGAGCACCCTTCCTCCATATTTTCCTTTCTTCCCATGACTGGCTACTTCTTACCATTCCAAACATCACCTCCCCCGAGAGACCTTCCCTGACCACCCTCCACATCCAGATCCTCTCTCGCCTCATACTTATCCGCCATCACGACTCTCACGGCCGGACTCCCCATGTGTCTCTCTCTGCCCCCCGAGACTGTCAGCTCCACCATGGCAGGGGTTTTTTCTGACTCCGTCGCCTCTGAGCCTTTGTCCGTGGTGCCCAGCACGGGACGTGGAGCACACGCTGCGGTGTTTGTGTGTCTCGGTGAGAAGCGACCTTGCAAAGGTCACAGAGCTCCGCCCGTGTGGGCTCACCAGGAGAGTAAGTCCCATAAACACACACACACGCAGAAAGGCCTTACTCACGTCTTGTGCTCCAAGTCTCATAAGGAGCCGCAGGCCTCAGGTCTCAGGGTGCAGCAGGGCCCCAAGGTGCTACAGGTAAGGCAGGGGGCCAGGTGGCCTCGGCCACTCAGGCTGGGCCCAGCTCCATGCAGGGCAGAAGGACGGTGTGTTCTTGTGTGAGCCACATGTCACCAAGGACACCCTCCAGCCCGGGGGTCTGCGGGGCCTTGAGATTGACAATCTTAAGACTCTAGAATCTCAAACTCCTAAAAATATAAACTCTAAATCCTTCCAATCAGACTTTTAGAAACAGAGATCTTACAAACTCAAGCACATCAGATTCTAGAATCACAGAACCAAAGAGACGCTGGGACAGATCCTTCTGGACCAGGACTCAGAGACTTTCTGTAAAGGGCCACGGAGTCATTATTTTCTGCTTTGTGGAGCAAACCACTCCATGCTGCTGTGGTAGTGGGAGAGCCGCCATAGGCTGGGCATGTGTGAATGTGTGGGCCTAGGTTCCAATAAAACTTTATTAAAAAAAAGAAAAAGGCAGTGGGCCTAATTTGATCTGCAGGCTGTAGTTTGCTGAGCCCTCTTCCAGAATGTCACGATCACAAAGATGCTTGAATACATTTAGTTCTGGAGCTCTGATTAAAAACCATCTCAGAATCTTTAAAAAATGTGCTATTAAAATTTAAAAAAATTTTTTTATGTCTTTTATTTATTTTTGAGAGACAGAGAGAGACACTGCAAGCAGGGGAAGGTCAGAGAGAGAGGGAGACACAGAATCTGAAACAGGCTCCAGGCTCTGAGCTGTCAGCACAGAGCCCGATGCAGGGCTCGAACCCATGAACTGTGAGATCATGACCTGAGCCGAAGCCGGGCACTTAACCGACTGAGCCACCAGGTGCCCCTAAAAAATGTGCTATTAAAGCCTATCCTACATACAGATGCGGCGCCTGGTTCAGTCTGTGGGGCACGCGACTCTTGAATTTTTTTTAATTTTTTAAAAAATTTTTTTAATGTTTTATTTATTTTTAATACAGAGAGAGACAGAGCATGAGAGGGGGAGGGGCAGAGAGAGAAGGAGACACAGAACCGGAAGCAGGCTCCAGGCTCTGAGCTACCCGCCAGCACAGAGCCCGACGCGGGGCTCGAACCCACGAACGTGAGATCTGACCTGAGTCGAAGCCGGAGGCCTAACCGACTGAGCCACCCAGGCGCCCCTTTAATTTTTAAAAAAGTGTATTTATGGGGCGCCTGGGTGGCTCAGTCCGTTAAGCCTCCAGCTTCCGCTCAGGTCATGATCTCACGTTTGTGGGTTCGAGCCCCACATCAGGCTCTGTGCTGGCAGCTCAGAGCCTGGAGCCTGTCTTCCTCTCTCTCTGTCCCTCCCTGCTCATGCTGTCTCTCTCTGTCTCAAACATAAATAAATCATTAAAAAAATTTTAAGTATATTTATTTATGTTTGAGAGAGAGTACAAGTGCCCTATGCAGCACATAACTCTTGATCTTGGAGTTGTGAGTTCAAGCCCCACATTGGGCATAGAGATTATTTAATAAAAAGAGAATACAAGAGGGGCACCTGGGGGGCTTAGGCGGTTAAGCGTCCGACTTCGGCTCAGGTCATGATCGCGCTGTGGGTTCGAGCCCCGCGTCGGGCTCTGTGCTGACAGCTCAGAGCCTGGAGCTGCTTCCGATTCTGTGTCTCCCTCTCTCTCTGACCCTCTCCTGCTCATGCTGTCTCTCTCTGTCTCTCAAAAATTTAAAAAAAAAAAAAAAGGAGAGAGAGAGAAACACTGACTTAAAGGAATAGAAGATTCTGGAAGCTCAGCCCTGCAGGAGCTTAAGTCCTTTAAATAGGCTTTTAGGGATTTTTGTGTCTCAGAGTGTGTAAGAGCAGATAATTCTAGAACCCAAGTGGAAAACCACGGACTCTCAAGGCGGGAAGGAATCTCGCTGATCTGTTAAGCCGGCTGCCTCCGAGCACAGGTGAGAAAGCCCAGGCCCAGAGCAGGTGAACACGTGTCCGGCCACACACAGCAGCAGAGACGCGGCCGGCCTTCTGGAGGCCCGGCTCAGACACTCTCCCGCTCTCGCGTGGGGCCGAACCCCGTAAGGGGGCCGGATGCGCGGCCGGAGCACCTGCTCAGTTCCGGCCGAAGCGACGCCCATTCCCCTCCCGTTGGCAGGAGGGCGCTGCCGTCTGGCTGTCCTGTCCCCCGCCTTCTGGTGGTGTGACAGCCCATTACCCACCAGCAGGGCTCGGAGAGCGGCAGCCCCGGGCTGTGCACCAGGGGTGCGGACAGGCCCGCTCCAGCTCCCCGCGGCTGGCTTCCCCACCCCGGGACAGCTGTCGGCACCCCGATGGCCAACTCCGGCGTCAGAGCCGCAAGATGAAGGGTCAGGGCCACGGGCCCCCGTCTTAGTCAGAGAAGGGGCCTTTGGCTGGAGCTTGCGTCAATGACACAGCCCGGGAAACATGTCCCCACTCTGCCATTCTGCTGTGTGACCCTGGCCAGGTAACTTGACCCCTCTGTGCCGAGGCCTCAGCTATGCGTTAGGTGAGTTTGAAGTGATTATATCTAAAGAGTTTATTACAGGGTCTGGAACATGATAAATCCTCAGTAAACGTGATTATTTAGATCTGTTTTGGTGATTATTCAGCCAGACTCAATGGTTCAGGCCAGCACATGCATTTTCCTTTTTTCTTTCCTTTCTTTTTCTGTTTTTCTTTCCCTCCCCCTCCCCTGAAACAGAGAAAGAAAGGGGAGCCGAGGTGAGCAAGACCTTTGCTCAAAGCAGGGCTGAGACCCCGCCCCCTCGTCTGTAAAATGGGCTTGACACCAGGACTGAGCTCCAAAACCAGGAGTCAGGAGGGCGCTGGGTCCCGTAACCAGCGCAGCGGAACCCGCGGTGGGGCCGGCGGAGCTCGCGCCGGGCTGATGGAGCTCAGGAGGGGAAACAAAAACTCCACTTGACAGTTTTGCAATAACCGAGCAAGACAGATGTGGGCGGCCGGCCTCATTTTCCCGAAGAGGAAACCGGTTCCGAAGAAGCACCTGCCCGGACTTGGACTCACACGGCAGGGGAGGAATCGTGAGGTCCCGCGTGGGGGAGAGAGGCTCTGTCCCTGAAGGGTGGAGGCTGGACTCGGAGGTGACCGCCCGCGACACGCAGGTTTCACCCCTGCAGTCAGCCCGCTGCCCAACGCGAACCACACCTCCGGCCACGCAGGGGCGCCCCCGCCCCGCACTCCCCCTACGCGGGACTCCCGGTCGCGCCGCTGGTGCAGGGGGCGTGGCCGTGGCCGCGGCGCGAGGACTCAGGTGGCCGCGCAGGTGGCTAGGAGGACGGCAGGCGTTTGCCGCCGGCGAGCCTGCCCCCACGTGGCGGAGGCGGGAACTGCAGCTGCTTGGCGGGGACGCCGCGCGTCCCCCGTCTCCTCTGCCCCTTCTGGAAGGAGCGCGGGTGCGGCTGCGGGGTTGGAGGACAGAAAGGGAGTCAAGGGAGAAGTCTGACCCAACACTCATGTTCTGCAGAAGCCGAGGGAGGCTGTAGAAAGCCTGGCTGTCTCGTGTGATTTTCCCCTTTTCGTCTGCAATGTCCCTCCCTCCCCCCACGTACCTCCGTGCGTGCCGGGGATCCTCTCTACAGCCCCAGGGGCCCCCAAAGAAGACTGACGCGTGGCCAGTGGAGGGGAAGGTGCTGGACATCCCCACGGTGGACCAGACAGGTCAAGGCTTCTATGCAATCTCTTTCCCCCAGACCCCCAGTCCCCCATCCACGTCTGTCCCAAAACCCTTGCCCTCCCGCCCCCCAGTCCCAGGCCGGGTCCCCCATCTCTACAGTCAGCGTCTCCCCTGACCCACGCCCCTCTGGCAGCAGAAGCCAAGAGGGCTCCTTGAAGTGGGAAGAGGGATCAGCACCCAGAAAAGACCCCCCCCACACACACACACACCAGTGGCCACGTGAAAATGTGACTGATTTCCAGAGGAGTCAGGGAACTGGCCGCCCAGCCCCCGTGGCCTCCTCCCCAGGAGGCTGGACTCCTCCCTCGCCCCCAGGGCACTCAGTAAAGGCTCATAAAGAAAGGAAAGCCAGATTTTGTGGTGATTTGGGGAGCGTTAAAGATTTCTGGGGGGTCGTCTGGGGGCCCCTGAGCCCCAGGACGCCTGGAGGGATCCGCTGTGGTGAGGGGGCTCTGTGATGCCTGGCCAGCTGCCTCCCTTTATCCTGGGAGGGTCATGTCCAATTAGCAGGAAAGTGATGCCCCCCAACGTCTACACGGCGCCTGGAGCTGGATTCACCGCCCTCCCTGGGTAGGCTTGGAGATGGAGGGTGAGGTAGGACATGGTGGGGGGCGGTTCCTGGAATTTATCCGCCCCTGGGGTCTCTGGCCTAACCATCACCTTGAAGTGACACCAGCTGGGACCGGCTCCCCTCCCCCACTTCTGCTGTTTCCATGGGGACAGATGTCCGTTTGCAGCAGCATCCGGGCCCCGGCTGCCGGCCCGGGCGGGAAGGAGGGGCCCGGTGGGGGCAGGGCTGGTCGGAGAGCCTCCCCCCTCCGTTTCTCCATCTTTGTATCTGCCCGGATCAGCTCTCTCCGGGTGTTCGTCTGACTTCATACTCTCTCTCCCTGGGTTCCTCAATCTCTCTTAGTTGTGGTCCGTCCCTCTGATCATTTCAGGCTTCACCCCCAGCTGGGGACACCTTTCTCCCTCCAAGGGTGGCTCTGCCCTCTTCTTTCCCTGGGGCCGGGATCCCCACCTCCCAGAAAGGACGCTGGAAACACACAATAACTTATTTATTTTCCAGGCCGGAGGCGTGCTTAGAAGCACAATTCCGTACCCCAGAGCCCAGGAGAAGGCCAGGAAGGCAGCCCTGACTAAGGCCCAGGGCTTGGAGGGGTAGGGGTCCCTCCCTCCGGCTTCCTGCAAGACTGGACAGGCCTGAGCGTTTGCGGCCAGGGACTGCAGGCCCTCGCGGTGCCGGGCAGGGGCCGCAGCTCCGGGGCTCAGGGGGTCTGCGTGCCCACGGGGTACAGCAGGGCCAGATGCTCAGCGCCCTGCACGGGCAGCGGCCGGGAGCTGTAGTGGAGCACCAGCTCCGGGACGCTGGCGAAGGGGCCGCTGTGCTGGCCCAGCACGAACTGGTTCTCCCGGGTCCGTGAGAACTTCAGATGCAGGAAGCCCTGGCCGCTCCTGGGGGACAAGCGCGCCTTGATCACCCCAGACCTGCTCACGTGCTCCCACCTAAAGGCAGGCTGGAGCCCAGGCTGCGCTTTTTCTCCAAACCTTCTGAGCCCTCGCCCTACGCTTCCGGGGCTCTCCACTAGGTAACCTTCAGTCCCGGGTCCCTTTCCATTTTAAACTCTCTGCTGAGTGGAATGACATTGAACTTCGGAATCATTTTATCGTTAATACGAATGAAGAGTTTCCTATTTCCTGGGCAATTCTCCTGAGTGTGTGTGTGTGTGTCTTATTCAATCACAGCAGCATTACTGTGAGGTAGGTTCTATTATTATTCGCTTTGCCTAGATGAAACAAGCAAGGCCCAGAGAGGTTGAGCAATTTAGCCAAGGTCACACAGCTGTAAAGTGGCAGAGGCAGGATTTAAAACTATTCTCCAAGAGCTCTCTTCAATCTTATTCTCTTAGGAATCTCCCACTCGGATGCCCAATAGAGTTTGGGGGCTTGTTTTAACCAGACACACTTAGAATCTTAGAGACGCACGTAGAGTCAGGACCTCCAACCGAAATGCCTACAGGACCACTAGGAGATTCTGGCCCCGATGGACACAAATGGATATAATTCAACTTTTGGGCTGGAGGAGTTGAAAGGAAACGTCTAGGAGCCCCTGGGTGGCCCAGGCAGTTGAGCCTCCAACTCTTGATTTCAGCTCAGGTCGCGATCTCACAGTTCATGAGTTCGAGCCCCACATTGGAGCCTGTTTGGGATTCTCTCATTTTTCTTTTCCCCTCCCCCGCTTGCTCGCTCTCTCTCTCTCAAAATAAATAAATAAACTTAAAAAGTAAAGGAAACATCTCTTTCCCTATCTCACCGACATCCTAGAGCTAGTGTTTGGCCTCCTTGGAGACCACACCCACTGGCCCTACAAGGCCCGCCCACTGCTCCCATAAATCCCTCCATAGTCCTGAATCCCGCCCCCGCCCCCGCCTGAAGGCCCCGCCCACTAGCGGCCGGAGCCGCCCTCTGCTCCCACCAAGTTCACCCGCCAGCCAGAGGCGGGCGGGTCTGTGACCCTCGGGGCCTCCAGGGCGCTGGGGTCTCACCTGAGGGACAGGGAGCAGTCTTGGGGACTGGTCTCGCTGAGCCGCACGAGGTAGCTGCCTTCCTTGCAGAGCGACAGGAGGCTCTCGGCATCGGCCCGGCTCAGTGGGCCGTGGAACCACCTAGGGGGTGGGGACAGATGTCTCCTAAAGGGTCGTCCCCCTTCAAACACACCCTGGGGTCTGGGGCAGGCAAGGCCTATTCGAGGACTTGGGACCTCCAGGCAAACAAGTGACAAGAATTCTGCCGGGTTCAGGTCCACGTGGGGCCGCCCCCCCTCACCTGACCTCGATCTTTACAGCCTCCCGAGGCGAGGTCCCCAGGGCCGTTTCCCCTTCGCTAGTCCCTCAGACCGAATCCTTTGCTGGCTTCCACGAGCTTCCGCATCCTTTCTCCCCACCCGCCTGTGCCATCCTTCCCGTAATAGTGCCCTTTAATGGGCTCAGGGAGAGGTTGGCAGCTGCGACCCGGGTCTCAAAGGCAGACGAGCTTGTTTGCAGAGAACGTCCTCCCCCCGCCCCGGGCCCCGACTTCACCAGTCAGTTCTGTGTCGTGGGCTGGGAACACCTGTGGTAAACACCGGCTGGTGCCCACAGGGCTGGGCTCCGAGGGCTGTTAGGGACTTCCTGGAGGAAGTGCCAGGCTGGGGAAGCACAGGGAAAACCCAGACTCCCCCAGCTCGTGCCCCTCACCCCAGCCCAATGGTGGGACCCCCTCAAAACCCCGTTCCCTCCTCCTAGTTTCACCCCAAGATCCCTCCGGGGGTGAGGATGACTTCTGTCTCTTTACTCTTAGGTCAAGAGCGTCATCCAAGTGAAGGGAAGAAACCTCCTCTTACTCTGTTGGAGCTAGGCACCATCTTGGGGGTTCGGGGCCCTCGGCTCAGAGAGGTGAGGTGACTTGCCCAAAGCTGCACAGCCAAGGGACGCAAGGCATAGATGGGAACCCAGAATCTAACGCCAGAGGGAATGACCTAGCTGGGTGTCTTGAAACACAGTAGGCTCTGGCCCCCAGGGAAGATGAGCTGAGGAAAGAAATGAAGGAATAGGGGCGCCTGGGGGGCTAGGTCCGTTGGGCGTCTGACTTTGGCTCAGGTCATGATATCACAGGCCATGGGTCTGAACCCCGTGCTGACAGCTCGGAGCCTGGAGCTGCTTTAGGTTCTGTATCTCCCTCTCTCTCTGCCCCTCCCCTGCTCACACTGTCTTTCTCTTCTCTCAAAAATAAAAAACATAAAAAGTTTTAAAAAAAAATGAAGGAATGGATCATAGGAATCTGCAGCTGGGATGCGATGGGGAGGGTCCTCCAACTTGGGCTTTCCCACTCACGGCTGTTTCTCCAGGGGCACCGCCGGGTCCACGCGCTCTGCGGGCTGGGGGCTTCTGGCTGGGGGTTTCCGGAGCTCTTTGGCTGAGCCTGGGGTCCTTTCCCACTCCGGACTGTCAAACTGCACTAGAGAGGGAGCGTTAGAGAGGAAAGGGTTAAGTCCAACCCACCTGGGAGGGGCGGGGCCAGGGCAAGCCAATGCACTCTCGGTAGGGAGGCGGTACTAGCTTGGGCAACCTATCAGAATCCCCCGGTGGGCGGGGCCGTGTTGAAGGGCTGGGCCAGGATTGGCACAGGAGCAACCAATCAGCCTTCAGAAGAAAGAGGTGTCGTCTCTCAGGTGTGGTGGATTGCAGGGCGGGGCAGTTCCACGAGGGACAAATCTGAGACCAAGGGGCGGGGACAGAGGGGACAGTTGGTTGTTCTGCGGATTCTGGCCAAGTCCTCGAGCCTAGAGCCCCTCCCCCACCCAGATAAGGATGGGTAGAGTGAGGCACTGAGCCCCAGTGTCCCTCCAGGTCACGCAACTTCTGGGGCCAAGCTGGGTTCACTCAACTCTCTCTGGCCCACATTATTTTATTTCTTAAAACTGATCGAGGGGGCCTGGGTGGCTCAGTCGGTTAAGCATCCGGCTTCGGCTCAGGTCATGATCTCACAGTTCGTGGGTTCAAGCCCCGCATCGGACTCTGTGATGACAGCTCAGAGCCTGGAGCCTGCTTCGGATTCTGTGTCTCCCCCTCTCTCTGACCCTCCCCTGCTCGTGCTGTCTCTCTCTGTCTCTCAAAAATAAATAAAAAATAGAAAAAAAAACCTGATCGAACTGTTACCCTCTTTACAGAAGAGGAAACTGAGGTCAGAGACTTGGCCATGCTTCCCCAACTCAGGACTTGACCCCCAAGCTCACCTAATGACAATTACTAAGAAATGCTATCCTCTCCCTCAACAGCACTTTCTAGCACTCACTTTACACGCACCCTGTTCTGTAGGTGCTAGAATGACCCCCATTTGAGGGGTAAGGCAACTGAGCCTGAAAGATAAAGTCCCTTGCCCCAAGTGAGAGACAAAGCCAGCCCTTGCCTGAAGCCAAAGCCTATCCCTGCACAACTCTGAAGATTAAGAGTCGATTCCATTGCCCTCTAGCGGTGTTTCTGCTCTCAAGGAAGATACAAGTTCTCCTAGGAAGAGACATTTATGGTTATCAATCCTTCACACTTTAGTGAGAATGAGTAAACCATCAAAGTGGTAGGTGATTGGGGTCTATTTTGTAAGCCGAAACAGGGGAAAAGACTAGAGTGGGAAATGGAAGGAAGAGGACATTCAGGGCCTCTGGAAGGTCAAGGCCTGGGTCGAGGGAGCACCTGCGAACGCCTTGGAGATGTGATCTTTCTTCCACTCCCAGGGCTGGTCGTACTCATCTGCCGGCCGCTCATCCTCCTGAGGCAGCCGGCTCTGGCGAGGCCTCCTCCCAGAAGGGGGCCCATCTCCTGGCTCTTGGTCCTGCTCCTCATAGGGCGTGTCATACAGTTGCACCCCCTTGCACGGCAGTTCTGGGAGGCAGAGAACACGGGTCAGTGCCCGCCGCCACCGAGGACCCTGCCACCCGCCCCCAAACTCTCACACACGCCCCCCACTCACCGCTCACAGCCCTCTGGGCATTGTAGGGCTCCATGTACCCGTCATCCGCAGGTGGAGGGTGAGGCTGGGCGTCAAAGGGGTCTGAGTACTCGGTGTCCAGTTCCGACTGGAGAGAGATGTAAGGAAGTGGCCCGGGGAGTGGGGGGACTCAGCCCAGCGGTGGACCCCCCTCTGGGGCGATGGTGCTTCTCTCCGGTTCATCTAACACTTCCACTCCACGCCGCTCATTTTCACTGAGGTTGGGAGTCCTCTCTACCTACCCGCCAGGATTTGTGCCAGCATCCCCTTCTCTCTGCCTCCCCCCGCCCCGCAGTTCTGACTCCCTGACTCCTCCCTCCCTGCCTCCCTCCTTCAATAATCTTAATGTTCCTCGGCTCCAAGCACTGTTCTAAATACTCCACGTAAGTACGTCATCCCCATTTTACAGATAAGGAAAGCAAAGCACAGAGAGGGTAAGTGACTTGCTAAGGGTCACACAGCAGTGAGTAGGAAGCGGGGGTTTCATCCCAGGCTGTCTGCTCCCCCGAGTCCCTGCCTCCTCCTTCCTTCCTCTGTGCTCTTAAACCACTGGGCTCTTCACATAATCTGTTGTAACCCTCCTCAAATCCTTCTGTCTCCACAGAGGGCTTGGAGTCGACTCCCTCATCCTCTAGGAAAACTATTGGAAAAAGCATGGGCATTGGAGGCAGATCTGGGTCAAATTCTGCTGAGCTAGGGCCCTGTAACCTTGGCCAGTTGCTTCTCTTCTGTGGGCCTCAGTGTCCACGTCTGTGAAATGGGTATAATAACAGAGGAGGACAATTATAGTGGTGAGGATGTCCCCGTGCTCGGTAGGGCGGTGATTCGCTCAGATGCTTGGGGAGCTGAGGGGTGAGGACCGGAGGTGTGAGCCGGGGCAGGAGGCCAGGGGCACAAAGCAGGGGGACAGATTTCGAACTCCATTAAGCAGGTGGAGGACAGAGGAGTGTCTCGCTGGCGCCCTGGCCTGGCCCCTAAACCAGCTCCCCCATATCCAGGGGGCACCCCGCCCCCCCCCTCCCGGGGCCACTCCGCATCCGGGACTTAGCCACGCACCTCTTCCCCAGGGCTGCCCAGGAAGGCCTTGGCTCTGGCCATGTGGGCGGCGTCCACCCTGATGAGCCGGTGCTTGGGCGAGTCGTACTTAGCGTCCCCGGCGCCGGCGGGGTCCGCCTCCAGGCGGCCGTCCGAGTCCTCATAGGGGTCCTCGAAGTCCAGATTCTTCTGCTCACGGTAGGCCCGCAGGATGTCGCTCTCCGTGTAGTCGGGGGTGGGCGGCTGCGGAGGGGGCCTCCGGCCGCCAAAGCTCAGGTAGTCCCGCAGCCACTTGGCCATCTGTGCGTGTGTCACGCCAAACCTGGCCACCGTCAGAGGGGGACCCGCATGCCCCCTTCCCGGCGCTCTTTCTCCGGAGAGTCCCCAGGGAGGAATGGGAGGGGGGAGGGGGGAGGAAGAGAGGGAGGAGGAGGAAGGGGAGGAAAAAGATCAGGTGTGTCCCTCGGCTGGGCTCAGAAGGCGGTGACAGGAGGAGAAAAGAAGGAGGCTGAGGAGACGGAGAGGAAAAGTCCCCCTTCGCCCGGCTCCGCAAGGACCGCGGGGGACGGGGGAGCCCGCAGGGCCCTGGACGCCGAGCGCCGGGCGGCCGGGCCGAGGCGAGGGGCGTCCGCGGAAGCGCGCGGAGTTTCCGCGGGAAGCGCGGTTCCCGTGCGCGGCTCGGCCGCCC
>NC_043711.1:2799512-2828446 GCF_006229205.1 Suricata suricatta | reverse complement strand
GGGGGGGGGGGAGGCGAGGTGGAAATTTGCCTGGAAATGGGGGGTCTGGATTTGACCGCGAGAAGGGGTGAAACTGACCAGCAGAGGGGGTGAGAGCGACCACTGCTGAGGGTGGAAATTGAGCCAGGATCTGGCGGCGCAACTGACCGGCAGATCCTTGCAGAGGTCACTGGCTAAAATTGATGTTGATGCCGCAGAAGCAAGCGGGGAGGCAACGGGGAGGGACGGGGACCCCTCCCTGCACGCCCCAGGGGACCACTTGGACCATGGGGGAGGGGGCTGGGGCAGCTGGCCGTGGGACGGGAGATGCTATCTGTCCCTGGCGCGTGTCCTCAGCATCTGTCCCTTTGTGGCTTCTGGGGGTGGAGGCAGGGAGGGGGACAGAAATGACAGGGGTCTCGACTGGCCTGGCTGCCTGTTGGCAGCTGCGGCTGACTGGGGGTGAGGACTCTAAGAGGTTTGGGGTAAGGGGAGCCAGAGGGGTGAGCTGGCCAATTCCAGGCTTTTCTTTCAACATAAGGGGGCTCGATCAGCTCCCGCTAATGCAGAAGTAAGAGGGGGTGATCAGGAAGAATGGGACTCCAGATTCCCCTCTCCCAGTGCCCCTTCCCCCAGGGTGGGCAGGTGCCTGTGGCTGAGACAGGGGTTGGGGGAAGGGGGAGGGATCAGAGAGAGGTCCTGAGCTGACAGTGTCTTGAAATTTCCCTGGGGAAGAACAGTGGGTCGGGGCAAGGTCTATCCGGTCTGTGCCTCGCTTTCCTGGGTTGCAAAGTGGGGCTTCTAACAAGAAACCCCCAGGGAGCTCAAGGAAGGGTTGTCAGAAAGGAGTGATTTTTTTCCCAAGGGGAAACTGAGGCACAGAGAGGGCGAGGACTTGCTCAGAGCCACCCCGCAGCTCACTGCTGCCTGCACATCCTGATACGGCCTGGCTGGGGTGGCATCCACTAGAGTGCCTTCATGAATTAGTGTCTCTCCATCTCCCGCCCCCTCCCCTGCGCATGCGGTTAGCCCCATTTTGCAGGCCGAGAAACTGAGGTCCAAAGGTGACAAGACAAAGCCTCTCAGGGCAGCAGAGGCCACCATGGGCCTTCCTCTTTCCTGCCTTGGCTGTCGCCCACATGAACCTGTTGAACTTGGTCCTCCATCCCTACCCCACCCCCTCCGATCAGCGACAAGGCAGCGTCCCCCGTCCCCCGGGGACTGCCAGGGAGCAGGCGGGTAATTGTCCTGTTTTCTGTCAGCCGCAAGGCAATTCCCATTCCCGGCTCGGGGATGAGCTGTTGACAGATCTCATCAAATCTGAGCCCTCTCCCGGTCGGATAAATACGAGCCGTCTGAGGTATAAATATTTGAAAGGGGCCTTCTAATTACGGCGTGTGTCAGGAATAGCAATTAGAGGCCCCAGAGGCAGAATCAAACGGCGTTTGACTTTCCTGCGCTTTTGAGCCGGCTGCTCGCGGGGCTGGCCCCCACCTCGTCCTAAGGAGAGGAGCGGGGGACGGGGTTCTGGGAGGGGGGAGGAGCGGGAGACGGGGATGCGGAGAGCCAGGCTGGGGGTCTGGCGACCTTGCGGTGTGCCCTTGAAGAGCCACAAAAACTCTTGGGTTTCTGCGTTTTGGCTGGGAGAGGAGGGGACCGCTGTGCAGACAATGGGGAGCAGGTGAGGGGTCTGGGGGTCCCTGGCTGAGGGTCCCTCCCTTCCCCCCAGTGCCCCTGGTCTGAGAGGCAGTTTATCAGGGGCCTCTCCTGGGTGTGGCTCTTTCTGGAATCCCAGCCCTCCTGACCTTGGCTGGTGACCTGGACTGTTCTCCCAGCTCTGAGGTGGGCCAGTGACAGCTAACCTCCGTGGAGCACTTTGGGGACGCTGTTGGCAGCACCTTGGTTTTTTTCTTTTTTTCTGAGATACAATTTGCATACCTCTGCTTTACCCACTGGGTGGGCGCAGTGCAGGTGGAGAATGTTCTCAAGATTGTGCAACCATCACCGCTAATTCCAGAACATTCCCATCACCCCCAAAAGGAACCCCACCCCCATCCGCAGCCTCTGCCTATTCCCCCCACTCCTCCGGCCCCTGGCACCTCGAGTCCACTCTCAGTCCCTGTGGGCGAGCCTGCTCTGGGCGTTTCACACATACGGAATCTCGCACTGTGTGGCTTTTTGTGTCTGGCTCTCTGACAGTGTCATGGTCCACCCCCGTCGCAGCACGTGTGAGCGCCTCGCTCCTCTTTATGGCCAGACAATATTCTAGCGCAAGGCACACAGTAGGTGCTCAGTATGTGCTGGGACCTGAAGGAGGAGCCAGATGGGGCCCCTGGCTGGGAGCTGTCCCCTCACCCTTGTGTTGTAGAGCAGCCGGTCTGCAGGGGGGAGGAGCCAAGGCACCAGGATAAGAAGGGACCCTTGGGGATGGCTCCTGCTGAGGCCTGAACACTCCTAATCTGATGGAGGGGACACAGCCCTCTCTTAGGAGCCCCAACTCTGCTCTCAGCCCTGAGAAGCTCCTTGACAGTTTTGCCTTTTGAAACTCACAGTCCGATGGGAGAGACATGGTCCAGAAGCCTGTCTAATGGAGGACAGGTGCGTGCTTACTAGGCTCCCAGTCTGAGAGGGGAGGCATGATTCTACCCTCTGAAGCAGTCAGTCTGATGGAGGAGGCCTGGCTCCGACTTCAGGGGCTTCTGCTCTCATGTGAGAATCGGCCCTGCTTGTAGGTGCCCCTAGTCTGATGGAGGAGACGGGAGCCCAGCTTTAGGAGTCCCAGTCTGATGGGGGAGGCGTGGTTCAAACTTCAAAGACCCCTAGTCTGGTGGAGGAGACACAGCTGTGTCCTCACGAGTGGCCAGTCTGATGGGAGAGGCGCGGCCCAGCCCCTGGGGGCTCTGCAGGGAGCACGGTCACTGAAGGTCATTTGCAGCCTGGGCTGCAAACCCGGGCCCTGTCCCTCGCTCCCTCTGAGCCCCTTGGCCAAGGAGCAGTGAGCTGGTGCAGAGCCTGGCCTGCTGCTGGAGCTTGGGAAATGGGCCCTTTGTGCAGCCCAGGCTCAGGCAGAGTGGGTGATGCGGGGGGGCACCCCCACCAAGTCCTCTGATGTGCAGCAGGCCTGGGGAATTGATGGAGAAGATTCCGGATGAGGCCTGACAGCGCCCCAGGATGACAGACAGGAGGGAGTGGGGAGAGGGGGAAGGGCAGGCTCTGGAGAGCAGGAGGGAGGTCCCCGGGGATGTGCGGAGGGGAGGGGAGGGGGCGGATCGAGGCTCTGCAGGATCCGATCACACACACGCACGCACACCAGACCGATGTGTACTCTCCCTCCGCAGCTGGGCCCTGGGCACCCCCACGGGACCAGGGGCCAAGAGCAGACCAGATCACAGGGCAGGAGGAGGCAGGAGGGCCCGCGGGGAATTGGGAGGAAACAGTTCACCCAAGTGGGGAGAGGGGAGGAGTTTCCTCCACGCCCTCGGCTGTGAATGGGGAGACACCCACTTAGGCCACACACATCTGTGGAGCACCTACTTAGGGCCTGGACGGCCTTCGGTGCTGGGAGCCATGCACCCACCCACACGGCTGCCCTTGCAAAGCTCGAAGTCGCCAGGGCCCAGCAGGCAGACCCTCGGCCGCCGTCCAGTGACCCCAACCTCCTGGTGGTCACAGCCACGTGTAATCCCCTGCCCGTGAACGTGGCAGGCCAGCACGACAGGGCAAAGGTGATGGGATGCGACGTCTCAAAGACTCCTGTCGTGCTGTGCTGGCTGTGGGGGTCCCCGTAGGCAGTCCCGCCCCAGAGCCCGTGAGCAGCGGGATCCTGCCCCAGGCGGGCCTTCCGATGAGACCGCAGCCCGTCCAACATCTCAGCCGCAGCCTTGCGTCCCCAAAGCAGAGAACCCAGCAGGACCACACCCACGTTCCTGTTGTTTCCAGCTGCTAACGTTTGAGAGATCTTGTTAGGCGACGTGAGCACAGGCAAGGGGAGGCGGGTGATACACGCGCCTGGCGATGACACCCCAGAGCCATCTCGCTCCGCCGCATGTCCACCCAGAGCCATCACCGTCTCCGGCACACGCTTGTTTCCTTGCGAACTTATTATTATATTTAGGCGGGTTTGCTATCTTATCCCCCGTCTTCCAAAAATAATGTCACCATGATGAGCGGGGACTGTTTTTTCTTCACTGTTGTTGCCCTAGTGCCTGAAACAGATCTGGGCACAAAGCAGGTGCTTAAAAAACAAAAAAAAAAAGGCTACATGTGCTCGGAAACTGAAAGGAGCGCGTCTCCCGAACAAGCTCAGCGTCAGTCTGGCAATGGCAAGCCCTTCACAAACGCTGGCCGTCCAGTGTGCCATGGGGGGCAGCTGGCGGCCGTCCTCAGGGTGACCTCCGGCAGCAGGAACACGGGCACAGCGTGAGCCTGGAAATCGCGGTGTGGAGGGCGGGTCAAGGCCACCCTCTCTTGGAGGCTGGGGGGAGCAGAGCAGAAGTGCAGAGCCAGGGGACCCACACAGGCCCGCTGACCTCTTGGCTTTGCGGGTCAGAGTCCCTCTCGGCACTACTCAGCTCGCCCACCGTAGAGCAAGGCAGCCATACGTCATGTGCACACAAATGGGCGCGTTGCTGTGCCAATAAAACTTTATTTACAAAACCAGGCCGTGGGGCACGGTAGTTTGCTCAGGTATGCTGTAGAACGGAGTTAATACTCTTCAAGAAATAATAGTAACAGATGGCACATGGCACGTGTGCATGGCAACAGGAAGTCGGCAGTTCAGGGGACAGGTGGAAAGAAGGAATCAGAGTGAACCAGAGCAGCCACGCCTCATCTCTTCCACAACGACTTCCGGCTGGTTTACGCGCACCGCTGGCCTGAGCAGCCATAACCTGGGCACCCCGCGCGATGCCGAGTTTGGGGAAAGCAGGCGGGGTGCGGAGGGACAAAGTGCCTCGCTGCGGTCTCGGGCTGGGCGGGGAAGCAGGCAGACTCCTAGCGTGTGCGACTGATTTCAAGCCGCAGACGCGATGCTGCGGAGTATGGAGCTGGGGAGGCGGGCCGTCTGGCCAGGTCCCCGGGAGCCCGGCTTCCGTCACCAGCGGCCCTGTCTACCTACAAGACCCAGGCCCCGGAGTCCTCACCGGAAGCCCTGGCTGGATCCCAGTGCGCCTCAAGCCACACTTAAGCACAGAAATCACTGTAGGAAAGCAGATCCCCAAAGTGGGAGCTTTTTGGGGAGCCTGGGGGGCTCAGCCACTTGAGTGTCGGCCTTCGGCCCAGGTTAGGATCCCATGGTTTGTGAGTTCGAGCACCGCATCGGGCTCTGTGCTTCCGATTCCGTGTCTCCCTCTCTCTGCCCCTCCCCGACTCGCATTGTCTCTCAAAAATAAACAGTAAAATGTTTTTTAATTAAAAGGAAAAAAGTGGGGGTTTTTCATCTCGCAAACAGCGAGGACAAAGCCTCATTATCAAACACTAAATGTGCTCCCGCGCGCGAGAGACAGGAGAGCTGACGTCACGATTGCGGGAGGAGAGCCCGGGGTGTCAGCTGTGAAGGTGGGGACGCAGGACCTCCCACTAGGAAGTGCGGAAGTGGAAGAGAACTACACCAGGGTTGAGATCCCGCAGCCTTGAGAGAACGTGGGCTTTGGATCACAGCCACATAACAGATCACCCCCAAATGTGGGCCAATCAACAAACCCTCAACTCCTAGCTTCTGAGAGCGAGGAGGCCGGACTGGCTCGGTCGTGTGTTTCAGCGGCCCAGTCCTCAGAAGCTGGTGGAGGAGATGCCCTTTTATTGGTTTTCAGGTGGCAGGAGGCGGAGCTACTGTGGTGGGTGGGGCTAAAGGGGGCAGGGCCCGAAACACTGCAGACCCCCCCTCCCCGCCATCCAAGGGAAGCCAGGGAGTTCCACCGAGGCTTGCTGGAAGCCGAGGGCTGTCGGGGACGCCACAACCCCGGGGAGGGTCAGGGGAGAAACCGAGTCCAGCGGTGGAAGCCCCCGCTGGCCCCGCCAGCCTCAGAGGGCATTTGTGTTTGCCCCCTCATGGCTCTGGTTGGTGCCAAGGCCTCCTGGCGACCAGCATGACTAGGGACATGTGACATGTGACCTTGACCAGGACAAGGGCCTGGGCAGGGGTCTCAGTTGCTGCCGCTGCTGTCCTCGCTGTCCGAATATGCCCCCAGCTGGCTCAGGGAGGAGGTGCCGAGCGTCCGGGGTGCAGGGTCAGCTGCCTTTCCGCTCTTTTCGGAGCCTGGGAGAGAAGCCAGAGCTAGCCTACCAGCCTCACCCCTGCAGCCCTGGTAAGAGGCGCCTCCCCCCCCCCCCTCCCCGGGTTCTCAGCACCGGGGGCGTTGCTGCCACCTGGTGGCCGTCTGAGGCGCCGCACTCCGATCCAAGGTCCCCCGGGCACCTACACTGGGTGGGTGACGCCTGGCTCTGCCTAGTGCCAGGACCCAGGTCTGTTTTCTTCATCACGACAAGGCCTGACAGCAGCGGTCTGCTGCCAAGGGTGCCGACACTCCGTTCCCAGCTCTCCGCCCTCCTCTTGGCTTTTGGAGCCTGGGGGTAAGGGGAGGGGGACACGAGTGAGTGAACTGTCCCAGATCCCACCTTCTCAGGCACTTACAAGTCCTAAATCATACCACACTTTCTCACATCCGTGCCTTTACTCACACCATTCCCTCCACCTGGAATGCCCCTTTTCCTCTGCATTTGGTGAACTATTTACCCTTCAATACCCAATTCAAGTACTGGCTCCTCTGGGAAACCTTTCTCCACAGTTCAAGCTCTAGTGAGTGCTGCCTTTACATGCCCCCAGCGCCCTCTACTGCCTTTTTAAGTGTCCCCTCATCCATGCTGTGGGTTCCTGTCCTGTCCACAGCTGGGTCCACAGAGCCACACACATTTCTTGGCATGAAGATGCTTTACCAACATGTTTGATGGAATGAGGGAAAATGGAGGCACCCACTTTGGGGACTAGTTAGGGGAAGGCAGAAAGGGCCTCAGCCTCACATCCAGCGTAAATTGTACTGGGAGGGACCCCTTTGATCTGTCATCACACTAGGTGTGAGCAGGACACCTGTAATTGGGGGGCGGGAGGGGTCATCAGTGAGGCCCCGGCTGCTTTCAAAGTGGCCCCAATCTCTTACTCAGGTGCAAGAAAAAAAGGAGGAATTTTAGACAATTCTGGGGGCGGTTTGTGCAAGAAAGAAAGTGTGACAACTCTGGTCAGGGGACGGCTCCTCAAAGAAAACGTCTGGGGTCTTTGCCAAAGATGAACGATGTCAGTGCGCGACCTCCAGAGCCATGCTCTCCGTGGACAGTCAGGGGAAGCTGGGCGGGAACATGGCTGCCCCGGGGAAAGACTACACTTCCCATCCTCCTTTGCAGCGGGATGTGGTCAGGTGGCTCGTCTCTGGCCAATAGGATGTGAGCAGCGGGATGTGCAGAACCCAGGGCACAGCGGCCTGAACGTCCCCCTCCCCTGCCCGCCCCTTTCCTCCCGCCAGGAGGTGAAGGTGGCACCGGGATGCCATGTGATGAGGGCACCGCACACGGACAGCAGAACCACGAGAGGGCAGCTGCCTGGGACCCGTGCGGTGGGGCCACCTTCCCTGTTCTGGAGGGCTGCGCACAAAATGTCACAGGAGAGAAAAGTAACCCCTGTGTCGTTGAAACCCTTGTGACAGGGTCTTATGCAGGGGCAGGGCTTGCAATCCGGTAACCCAGACCACGGATACGTTTGAATTAAAATACACTGTTTCCGGGGCGACTGCCGCTTACGATTTCCCTCATTAACCCCCTTCTTTCACAAACCAGAATGGCCTTGACCACCATGGATAAGCCAGTGGTGGGGAAAATGCTAGCAGCCCACCGGCCAAATCCTCTCTCTCCCCTTCTTTCCGCCAGTCTGGGCTGCGGCTCCCAGACTCTCTGCGGCTCCGTGTGGCCATGACGTTAGTCCACATCCGACTGTGAGCCTCGGGGCCCTGGCAGGCTCGGTGCGGCCGTGACCCCGGAGCCGGACCTGACGCTCCTGGAGAGAGCCGACCGAGAAGCTGGGAAGCGCCTGGAGCAGAGCTGCCTGGCTGTCACCCCAGGACCTCACATCTGTGTCCTTCAGTCTCCACATTTGGGGGTCTCCTTGTTTCAGCGGCTGCAGCAGCGGCCAGTAAAGGAGAGCCTGTCTTGAACGTGAACTTTTACTGGCACGTAGCCTCCGCCGCTCAGTTCCGGAAGGTCTAGGGCTGGCGGGGACTGCGCAGGCGCTGTTGAGCCCTTATGACACACGCCGGGTGGCCTTTTGAGAGCAGGTTAGGCCTACCCCTGGCTCATCGTCTCTGATGAAGCCGAGAGCGCTCGGAGGTTCGGGCTCACACTCACCTCCTCCAGGATGGCGGTGGGGTTGGGCCGCGGGGCCAGGCGCGGTGGGGCGGGGGCAGCCTCGTCCTCTTCTGAATCCGAGTCCTCCAACAGCCTCCGTTTCCGGGCCTCCTCCACCAGGGCCCTGTGGGAGGGTACCCGTGCCTGCGCCGTCCTGCCGCGCGCTGCCATCAGGGGGCGCCGGCGGGAAGGCACTCCAATGCCTTCAAAATCAATCTTCTCCCGGGCCGCCCCGGAGCCACCCGACTTCCGTCACTAGCTCAGGTCGTGATCTTGGGGAGATGGAGCCCCGCGTTGGGCTCCGCACTGCGTATGGAACCTGCTCTAGGGATTCTCTCCTTCTCTCTGCCCCTCCCCTGCCTGCACTCTCTCAAAATAAATGAATGAACATTTAAAAACATTTGTTTTCCTCTGTCCACCCAGCGCAGCCAGTGAAGTGCTTGGCCGATGACATCCGCTGCCTGAACCTGAACCCCGGCCGGGTGACTGGGTCAGGGCCACGCCCGGACCGCCCAACACCACAGAGCCCTGGACTGCCAGGTGACCAGGCCCGCCTCCAGCCAGGGCCTGGCGCTCAGAAAGTGCTGGACACACTCCTCTCACTGCCCATCACGGTATTGCCGACCGCCCACGCCGCAGGGACCTACTACGGGCCCCTGTTCCAGGCCCTGGGAATGCAGACGCCAGCCCGAGGCCCTGTTGGGACCCTAGAGGGGGGAGGGAGGCCGCAGACCAGGGGACGGTGAATCTCCGAGAAGGTTCCACGGTGGCAGGTGCCGTGCCGTGTGAGCACTGTGGGCTGGCCTGAGGGTCCACCTGACAAACCACCAAACCCGGGGGCCGGGGGGTCCCTTGGGGACCCCGACACAGGCGCCCTGGGAAAGTTAGATGCTGGGGGGGAGGGGGAAGGACGGGGCCTCCTGGAGGAGGCGGCCCCTGAGCATGCTCCGGAAGACCGGAAGGGGGTGCTCCAGGCGGAGGGCAAGCCGGAGGCGGCTCAGAGCGGCCCGGCCCGGCCCTGCGGACTCACGCGGTCTCCCGCTCGTCCTCCTCCTGCTCCCGCTTCTGCCGCTCCTCCTCGGACAGGCGGTGCTGCCGCAGCATCGCCTCGAAGTCCACGTGCGCCTGCCGCTGGTTCAGGTCCTTGAGCTCCTGCAGGTTCTCCAGCACCTCCATCTCCAGCTTGGAGTCCTTGGTTCGGTTCTCCAGCACCTGGCGGGCAGGACACGGGCCGCGGGGCTCAGCACCGGGGAGGGAGAGGCCCCCACCCGCCTCCATCCACAGGGCCCGTCGGTCCGCGGGCCTCCCGCCTGCTTCCACGGCAGCGCCCATGGTCGAGGGGCAGGGGGACCAGCAGGCCTGGCCTTGCACCCCAGCCCCACCATGAAATAATGTAACAAAGACGAGGGATGCCTGGCCAGCTCAGTCAGCCAGCGAGCAGCAGGGTCTCCCGGTCGGGAGTCGAAGCCCTGCGCCGGGCACTGAGCCCACTTAACAAAATTGTAACAACGAAGGATAAAAACAGACACCCTGAGCCAGTCATGTGCCAGGCTGAGATGTTTCCAAATAGAAGATCAATTCATCCTTGCGACATCTCCGCTTCTGCAGAGGCTCAGGGGGCAAGGCCAGCCCAGGTCCCCGAGGCAGGCGGTTTTGGAGCCAGGCACAGCTGGGTGTGGGGCCTGCCCTGGGCTGCTTCCAGGCCAGGGGCCCTTGGAGGGAGCCTCCGGGAAGTGGCAGTCCTGGGTGGTTGGAAAGCAGGTCCCCCATGTCTTCGATGCTCCTCCCTTGAGAGAGCAGAGCCTGAATTCCCTTCCAGTGACCCGCGCCTCGTGAACAAGGTGTGACAGGGCATGGTGGATGCCAGCCTGTCACTCTGAAAGCCGCTCCTTTCTGGGTCCCTCGCTTTGGGGAGGGCGGCGCCACATCGTGCAGGGGCTCAGACAGCGTGGCGGGGGGAGGGGGCTCAGGCAGGGTGGTGGAAGGACCCAGGCGGCGGGGACAGAGGCCCCTGCCAGCTCCCGGAGGGCGCCAGGGTGGAAACAGCCCCTCTGGTCTTGGTCGAGCCTGCAGAAGATGTGGCTTGACCATGACTTTGGGGCTAACTCACTAGGCCATGGCCCCTGTGGGCAGTGAGAGCGGACGAGATGGACGCGACCAGGCCGGCAGCCCCGGCAGAGCCCCCCCCCCACCACTCTGCTCCCCCCTGGCCACGCCACCCCAGATCCGCCACGGCAGCTCAGAAAACTGGCAGAGGGCGCGGGAAGAGCAGGGCGTGATGGGGCCGGGGAGGCCGGAAGGGGCACACATGCGCGCTTCCTTCCAGGAAAGACAGCACGACCTTCCACAGGGAGATGACAGTGTCCCCAGAGGTGCCAAGGACAGTACTGGAACTTGGGGATTACGGCCCATGTGCTGGCCTGCCCCAGGAGTTTCTCGAATATCTGACCTCACTCAGTCCCCACCCCAGCCTGTGGGCACAGCCAGCAATCCCACTGTGCGGAGGAGGCCAGCGAGGCACAGAGAGGCCAAGCGCCTTGCCCCAGGTCACACAGCCAGCGAAGTCAAGGGAACGTTTCCTTCTGCACCTCTGGTCCCCACAGCCCCTGGTCCCGTGCGAGCTGAGGGGCAGGTGGCCGCGAGCAAAGCGCCCTGCGTCCTCAAGTCCAACCTCCTGCCTCTGTGCATCACTTCCTCTGGCAACATGACAGTCGGCCACCAGCCCAGTGGCTTAAGGCAGCCCGAACCTCCCTGCCTCTGGGCTAGCATGGGCCAGGAGCCCAGCACCACGAGACGCGCTGGGCTCTCGGCAGGGTGACATCTAGGGTCAGCGGTCTGATCGGGGGCCCAGGCCACTGGCAGAGTCGGTGACAGGGAGCTGAGGGACTGAGGTCCCGGCTGGCTGTTGGACGGGGGGCGGCTCCCAGCCACGGGGGCCGCCCACAACTGCCTGCCCGGTGGCTCCCGCCACAGGCCTGCCCCTTCATGTCGCCGATGTGCTCCTGACCCAGGCTAAGGGGGCTCAGGCGGCAGGTCAGGCCGTGAGGCTCCCTGCGAGCAAATGGCATGACCAGGTCACAGGATCGGGTCCTGGACAGGCGGGGCGCGCGAGCAGGAGGCAGGGGCGGTGGGGGCAACCTGGAGAGCCGCGGCCCACCCTCCCCGCCCCGCTCTACCTTCATGGGGTTGTTCAGCTCCTCGTCCTCCCGCTCCTTCTGCACCCGCTTCTCCTCCTCCTCCAGGAGCTTCTCTGCCTGGAAGTTCCGGGTGGCTCCGTGCTCCATGCTGTAGTCCGTGTTCTCTGGGTCTGTCTGCGAGCAGGGGAGGGGCAGGCGTCAGTCCTGTGTCCTTAGGCATCAAGAGATCCTGCCAGCCGGCAGCCCACGGCCAGCAGCCCACGGCCCGCAGCCCGCGGCCCGCAGCCCACGGCCCACAGCCCACGGCCCAGGACGCCTTCTCTCGTGTTTTACTCCTTCTCCGGGCTGTTCTTTCCTTTCCTTTTTTTTTTTCAGGTTTATTTATTTATTTATTTTATTTTATTTACTTGGGGAATGAGAAAGAACGTGGGGGAAAGAGGAAGAGCCCCGTGTGGGAATCAAACTTATGAACTGTGAGATCATAACCTGAGCTGAAGTCCAGAATCAGACGACTGGGCCACCCGGGTGCCCCAAATTAAAAAAAATTTTTAATGTTTATTTATTTTTGAGAGAGAGGGACAGAGTGCAAGTGGGGGAGGGGCAGAGAGAGGGAGACAGAATCGGAAGCAGGCTCCAGGCTGTCAGCACAGACCCCAACGTGGGGCTCGAACTCACACACCATGAGATCATGACCTGAGCTGAAATCAGAAGCTCACCTGACTGAGCCCCCCAGACGCCCCTAAAGCTATTGTTTAAAAAGTAATCAAAATATGGACCCCCTGGGGGATCCAGTTGGTTGAACCGGACTCCTGATCTCATGGTTTGTGGGTTTGAGCCCCGCATCGGGCTCCCCCCCGCTGACAGTGTGGAGCCTGCTTGGGATTCTCTCTCTCCCTCTTCCCCTCCCCTGCTTGGGTGCACGCTCTCTTTCAAAATAAATAAATGTAAAAAAAAAGTAATCAAAATATGTAATTCTTTAAATGTACTTTTTCTTCATTTTCCCCAAATCTTGTTTATTAACCTAAAAGGGAAAGCACTGGTAAGAAGACGGTGCGTAAAGACGGGAAGGGGGAACAGCAGGCTCTGCTCGGCACCCCCCCCCAAATCCTCGCCCAGTCGGCGCAGTTACCGGCCGGGCAGCGCCTCCCGGCGGGTCACTCGCTCCCCGAATGCCTCAGCACCGTCCGCCGGCTGCGGCTGTGCTTCGGCCCGAGCGCACGAGCGGCCGCAAACAGCCCCCCAAACACCTGCTTCCTGGGGATAGTGTGAGGGGCGCCTCCCTGCAGGGGGGGGCGGGCGGGGGGACCCGGGGAGGAGGGCAGCCGGCGGGCGTCTACCTTGAAGGTGATCTCCGCCAGGCACCGCGTGCACTTGATGTAGAAGCGGAAGATGGGCAGCCCCAGGTACGCCTCGTTCTGCACCGTCTCCTTCCGCGCGTTGAACTTCTTGCCCTTGTAGATGTACTCTCCGCACGTCTTGCACCTGCGGGGCAGGACGGAGGGGCCCGCGCCATCTCGTACCCAGGTTCCTGCAGATGGCTGCTTGCATACCTCCAGGGACGCGGGGCTCCCTCCCTCCCCCTGCTCCGTCACTCTCCCTCATGCCCGATGCACACGTCCCACATACGCTGGGCATGAATGTGCCTGAGCACTTGGTTTTCATCTCTGCCCGCTTCCGACTGTGGGCTCTGCCCGTCTCGCTCCCCGCAGCACCCCTGGGGCCCAGCCTGGACCCGGGCACACAGCAGGCACCCAAAGTGATTGCCGGATTAAAACAAAACGAAGGAATGAAGAAGAGAGAGAAACAGACCAACAATATATAGACAGTGGGTTTCATTAACCAGCGGTCTGCGATGATCAGGTGTATCTAACTTCCATACGCAGAAACGCGAAGATCTCTAGACTAGGCGTTGGGGAGACACGGTAAGCGTGAGGCAGGACAAAGGGCAAGCTCTGGGGACTGTGAGGGACAGGGGACCACGGAAGGGGACAGATGGGGGTCAGGAGGGCCTCTCTGAGAAGGTGAGATTTTTTTTAAAGATTTTTAAATAATTACGTTTTTTTGAGAGAGCGTGAGCAAGGAGCAGAGAGAGAGAAAGAGAGAGACAAGGAGAGACAGAGAGAGAAGCAGGGCTCACCCGAAGTGGGAGTCAAACCCACCCAATGCAGGCCTCAAAGTCATGAACTGTGAGATCCTGACCTGAGCCGAACTCAGGCTCTTAATTGACTGAGTCCCCCAGGTGCCCCAAAGATTTCATTTTTTTAATATTCATATTTTTAAGGATACTTATTCTTTTTTTGTTAATCTCTACACCCAACCCGGGGCTCAAACTCACAACCGCTAGATTAACAGTCGCATGCTCTACAGACTGAGCCAACCAGGTGTCCCTGAGGGGGTAAGATTTAAGCCAAGACCTGAAGGGTGAAGAAGAGCCAGCCATGTGAGAGAAGGAGGAAGAGTATTCCAGGCAGAAGGAACAGCCCGTGCAAAGGTCCTGAGGTATGGAGAACCGCGGCTGTTGGGAGGAGGTGAATTCTCTCCGCACTCACACTTAGCTACCAATGATCAAGATCTCCAGGCAGACGCTGGCTGGGAGCGCTAAGAGTCAGGGGGCTAAATCCTGAACCGTGAGGAGTGACGGCTGGTCCGGTCACGTGGCCCCCGAGCTGTCACGGGGAGGCGCGCGGGGACACTCACCTCATGTTGAAGGGAGCCATCAGCCGTACCACGTACTGCCGGTCTTTGGGGAGCTTGAGCTTGGGGATCTTTGACGGGTCAAAGTCGGGGGGGTAGTATTTCTGTGGGAAGTGAAAGCGCCAAGGGAGCTGTTTCAGGCCCAGGGCAGGGCTGTGGGGACCGCCGCACCCAGGTCCCAGGGGCCCCCCGGGGTTTGATGACTTGGTGTGACGGCTCCTAGGACTCTGCGTACACTCGTACCACTCGTTACAGCAGAAGGACACAGGGACAAGTCAGCAAAGGGAAAGGGTGTGTGGGGAGGGGTCCGGGGAGACCAGACACCTGCTTCCAGAGTCTTCTCCCATCGGAATCACACAGGACGTGACTGATTACCCCAGTCACGAGACAGGACACCACCTGTGAGACAAGTCTCCCGGGGAAGCTCACGGGGACCCAGGGCCCAGGGTTTTCGCCGAGGGAAGGTCACGCAGGCCCCGGTGCTTCGCAGGTTCTGGTGTCCTAGACTCCAGGAGGAGGGCCCACGCGCAGCAAAACCCATGCCATTTGTACAGAGTTTCAGCACAGGGAGCCATTTTCATCAGGGAACCTTGGGAACCAGCCTGGGATTCAAGTTCCCAGATGCCAGCCAAGGGTGGCAGCCTGAGTTCTGCTGCGCTGACTCCTTCACTGGAGCCTGAGGTGGGAGATTTGGTGGAGGCAGATTTGGGTTATGAAAAACAATTTCAATGGACAATCAGAAAATTCAGCAGCTTGTGTGTTGAGCACCTACTAGGCGCCGATGCTACATGGAACACTTTACGTGCCACGTCTCACAGAATCCTTGCAAAGACTCTAGGAGATGGAGTGTGATGTACCCATTTCACAGAGGAGGAAACTGAGTCCCTGCGGGGTCACGATTCTGGGGGAAACAGCACAGTACAGGGGTTTGGAGCACGGGTGACGGGGCCAGGGACCTGGGTCTGACTCCCCCATCCCCTGGCTATCACCCATCTCTCCAGGCCTCGGCAACGTTCTCATCTGAATGGAGACAACCCGACCACCTCCTTGATGCGATGCCCAAGGCACTAGTGCAGCCCCCGGCGCACAGAACTATCCACCAGTAAATTACAGAGACGGCTCCCAGTTGGATCCTCAGCATGGAAGGACTTTCAGGGACACGAAGCCCAGCACACGCACTGGACTGTGAAGGGGCTGGGGATGCACTCCTAACATGAGTGATTCAAAGATTAGAACACCGACCCGCAGGACGGGGCATCAAACCGACCCTGGAAATCTGGGCGTTTGGCCTGACATCCTATATTTACACTCCACCCCCTCGGCCGGGGAGCTCATCCCCTGACATTCCTGGCGGGGGCGGGGGGAAGAGGAACTCGGAATTCAGTAGCTCTCTTCTCCAGAAGCCGAATCCTGAGTGTTCTGAGCCTCCCTAAACCTCACAAAAATCCGGGTTTTACAAGACAGTTATAAGGGTGCCCCGTCAGCAGAATGGGAAAGTGGAGCAAAGCCAGACCCCCCCGTGGGCGGGAGCTCGTGGAGCCACGCCCCCTTGGGGCGGGGCGGGAACGCCGACCATTTCAAGGCGGCCCGTCTCCCAGGGGAAATGATTGGCTAATTCCCTTCAGACCAACCAATCAGGGGATGTGACCGAGTAAAAAGGCCAAGCTCCGCCCCCAAAGCCTGCGAAGGGCCACCCCTCGCGGAAGGTGATTGGGAGGTGCCTGAAAGCCCCGCCCTGCGGAAGACCGTTGGAGAAAAGAAAAAGGTTCCAATAGGAGAGTACAGGAAGCCCACCTAGGCCGGAGATCCGAGATGTCCCGCCTCGGGAAGAATGCCCCAGTCAGCAAATACTTACGTTTAAAACTTTTCGCTCCGACATCTTTGCTTCCTACTCCTCCCACAAGCTCGAGAGGACTGCTTAGGCTCGGTGTTTGCCGAACTTCCCTGACCGTCCCTTGTATTTCCGCTGACGTCACTTCCTTCATGCTATTATTGGCTGGAGCATACGAAGGTTCCCTTTTATTGGCTGTGATCCCCGCCTGTCAAGACCCGAATCCGTCTAGCTTCTCGCCGGAGTTGCAACCTAGATAGTTGCAACCTAGGAGGCAGGCTGATTGGAAGTTAGGGGAGGCGCTGCGCCCTCTAGAGGTGAGCAGCGGCTCCTAAAACCTCCGTCGTGATGGGCCCGCTGCCCAAGACATTCCCTACTGTTTACTCTTTCTTGGGGCGAGCACCGAGGTCGGCGTTAAGCGCTTATGCTGTGTGCTGGGTTGCAGGAAGCCACACGTGTTCCCGTGTCCTAGTGCTCACCTGGGGACTGGGCTCAGCGTCCACGGGCTGCACATGTCCACAGAGGAGCACCCTGGACGCCCCACTTCCCACATTTACCTAGAGTCCCAGGCAGAGACTCAGAGACCAGGCTCCACACCCACCTCCCCTGCACACACTCACACTAGCTCCCACACACATCCCCTGCACACGCACACATACGGAGACACACATACATACACCAGCTCCCACACCCACCTGCCCTGCATACCCACATGCACACACACACACACACAGACACACCAGCTCCCACACCCAAACACCTGGAAAGGGATCTGGGGACAGTGCAACAGAGCAGCGTTGGGACAGTGGAAAGAAGGGCTCCCTGAGTTGGTGTATGAGCTTCCGGTGGCCGCTGCGAGGTTTCACGAGCACCCTGTCCTAAAACCACACACGTTTACTGGCCTGTGGTGTGGAGGTCAGAGGTCTAAAGTGGATGGAAGGGGGGCTCCAGGGCCGAATCTGTTTTCTTGACTTTTCCAGCTTCGAGGGACCGCCGACGTTCCACGGCTGCTGGCCTGGCATCTCTCTGGCCTCTGCTTCTGTTGTCACCTCACCTTCTCTCTCTCCCTCTGACTCTTGTCATGATCTTGGGGCCCCCTGCATCATCCAGGAGAGCTACCTCGATGTTCACTAACTTAATAAAAAATCCTTAACCTTCAAATTAAGGGTTCTCATGATTCCTAATCACATCTGCAAAGTCCCTTTTGCCACGTAAGGTACTGTATTCACAGATTCTGGGCATTAAGACTCGGGTATCCTTTTTTTTTTTAATGTTTATTTATTTTTGAGAGAGAGACAGAGTGTGAGTGGGGGAGAGGCAGACAGAGAGAGAGAGAGAGAGAGAGAGAGAGAGAGAGAGAGAATCTGAAGCAGGCTCCAGGGTCTGAGCTGTCAGCACAGCTCCTGACGTGGGGCTTGAACTCCTGAACTGTGAGATCATGACCTGAGCCGAAGTCCGATGCCTAACCGACTGAGCCACCCAGGCGCCCCGGGACTTGGGTAGCTTTTGGGAGCCATGAATTTGCTGGCCATAGATGAGGTGGTCAGGAAAGGCTTCTCGGAGAAGGTGGCCTCTGGGTGAAATTCACAAACCAGCCCATGCGTTTTCTCTGGCCTTCAGTGGGGGCGGCGTTGCCCCCTCCTAGAGAAATCTTCCAAGACTTGTGTCCCATTTGTGTCCACCACAGGGAGGCTCACCCCAGGTAGGAGGTAGGTGGACTGAACTGCTGAACTGAATAGATCCCACCCTCCCTCCTGAGCAGAACTCCTACCCTGAGCCCCAGGACCCCTCTATTCCCAGGCTCTTCCTCCGGTCCAGCTCTGACCCCGGTCATAGGAGCGGGCATCGCTGTGTGTGTCCCGCTCCATCCTCTCCTCTCTGGGTCTCATCTGGGTCTACTGAGGGAAGGGAGGAGGAATCCTGATTCCAGCAACAACAATCTCTTTCTAGTTAAACAATTAAAAAAAGTAACGTTCACAGTTCACAAAGCCCTATACTTCGGTCTAAGGAAGAAGTACATCCCCATTTCACAGATTGACAAACTGAGACTCAGAGAGGCAAAGTCGTTTGTCCACAATTGCTCAGCAACTCGGCATCAATGAATCCAGGCCAGTTGGGTCCCATCTGCGGCAATGGGGGTGGAGGATGAATGTCAAGGACGCAGCCCCTCTTCTGGGGGTTCTAGGAAGCCCCCTACTTGTCCATGATCATGGAGGTGGTGGCAGGGAGACTCCAGTCACTCAACTCCCCATAGTCGGTGAGGTCCTGAGCAGCCACCTGGATGCAGTACTTGGCCCGAGGCCTCATGGCCCTGAGGGTGAAGGATGTGGCTTCAATGGGCCCCACCTGAGAGCAGAAAAGAGCAGGGGCGGGGTCAGCGGGAAGCAGGAGGCTGGGGGGCCCGGTGTGCACAGAACTGTAAGGCCCAGCCTTCGGTCCCCCTGCCCCAATCCAAAAGGCTTGTCCTCTGCAGCCCCCTGCACGGCGTTGGTCCTTGCGGATCCCTGGCACCAGAGCCGCCCATGTCAGGATTCCTTTGGGGACCTCATGCCCTCAGCAGTCAGACCCCAACACCCCACTCCTCCTCCCACCAGAACCAGAGCCTCTGGCTCCCTCCTGGCCCCACTGCCATCAACCTTGTTTGGAAGTTTTTGGTATCTCTCGTTTCACTATTTTCTACATCCTGGTGACCAGAGTCAGCCGATTCTCAGAGTTCGCAAACCGGCCAGGAGCCTGCCTCTCACGTACACACTCAACCCCTCTTCCTCTAGCCCTCAAGGTGACTGACACTCCCCCTGCCTCAAAGCCTCGGGCCGGAGCTCTCCAAACCTGCCAACCCCGAGCTGATCACCTCGCCCTGCCTTGCCTTCCCGTGGAAACACCAACGGAGGCTCGGCCATGGCTCTCCCCAGGCTCCCGCTTCTGCCTCCTGGCCGTCCTGATGTTGCCCCTGTGGCCCTGTGTGGCCCGACATCGACCCCTTCCATCGGGAAATCGGCTAAATCTTCCCGCCAAGGCACTGACCTCTCCACACCCTCACTCGGTCGCTGACACAGCTCTGCCTTCTCTGGCCGGGTCCCACTCTCCCTCCCAGACCTGGCCCATCGGTCCTTCCTGGTCCCCCTCCTCCTCAAGAACGACCCAGCCCAGTCCCGCAGGCAACCTCCTAGCCCCAGGCCTATTATCCTCTGGCTCAGCCTTGACCCATCCCGATGGCCGGATGTGGTGATTGACATTTTGCATTTAGATTAACGGGTTGCACAACTTTGCGAATCTGCTCAAAGCCACAGGCGTGTTGTAAAAATATTTAACATAAAATTAATGAACGCCGCATAAAATTTAAAAGCCGGTTCCTTGGGGGGGGGCGCCTGGGGGGCTCAGTCGGTTAACTGTCTGACTGATTTCAGCTCAAGTCATGATCTCACCGGTTCGGAAGCTCGAGCCCCACATCGGGCTCCTGACTGAGTGCGGAGCCAGCTTGGGATTCTCTCTCTGCCCCTCCCCATCTCATGTGAGCCCACCCTTCTCCCTCTCAAGAGAAATAAACTTAAAAAAAAAAAAGAGGCCAGGTCCTCGGTGACTCCCCCCATGACAGTGCTCAGCAAGCACGTGCGGCTCGGGGAACAGCTGCAGCGGGGCACGCGGAGCGCATTCCCATCTTCCCGGAACGCGCCAGGGGAGGGCGCTGCCGAAGCGGACGCCCGCAGGCCCTGAGCTCCCGGCCTGGCCTCCGGGGCTGCCGGGGGCACCACTGACCCCAGACTCTCAGCAGCACTCCGCCGTTGTTTGTTTCACCTTGTAAAAATTTAAAAGTGTATTTGTTTTCAATCAAGGGGAGATTCGCATGACATGAAATTAAGCAATTAAAAGGCACCATCCAGTGGCACTGAGTACATTCCCACCATTGTGCAATGGTCAACTCTGGTTCCAGAACATTCTATGATTCCAAAAGGAACCCATGTGCTCATCAGCAGTTTCTCCCCACCCGTCCCCCCCAGCCCTGGGCACCCACGAGCCCCATCCTGTCCGTGGATGAGCCTGGTCTGGACGGTCACGCACGTGGACTCCCACCCCGAGTGGCCTCTCGTGTCCGGTTCCCTCCCGGAGCATCGTGTCTCCAGGGTCCGTCCGCGGGGCGGCGGGTGCGGGCGCCTCGCTCCTGCTCGCGGCCGAGGGGTGTGCGCTTGCGCGGTGGACGCACTGAGGGGCGTGCGCGTGCGTGGTGGGCATGGTCACTGTGGGCACGTGGGCACGATGGACCGCCTCATCTACGGACGTGCGCGTGCGCGGTGGACTCCTATGTTTATTCATCTGTTGACAATTGGGCAGTTTCCACCTTTCGGCTGTTGTGATCGGCGCTGCCGCGAACACGTGTGTGCAAAGATTTTTTCGCGTGCCCATCGGCCGTCCTCTGGGGTAGACTGCCAGGAGTCCAGTCTCTGGGCTGCCCCCCTGCCGCGCACCCGCTGCGTTTGAGGCCCCAGCGCACCCCTGCTGGCGCGGTCCCCTCCTCCCCTCGCCCTCCTCACCTGGCGGAAGCGGGCAGATCTGTGATGCTTGTATCGGATCCAGTACTTGAGGGAGAAGGTCTCTGGGAAGGGCCAGGACCGGGGGGGTTCCCACTGCACCCACAGCCGCTGCCCAGGGATGGGGCTCAGGCGGACGCCCTCTGGAGGGTCGGGTTTGACTGATGGACAAGCAGGACGCAGGGTCAGAGGGGCTGGCGGATTCATGCCATCAGATAGTTATTGACAGTCTGCTGAGTGTCCAGCCCTGGGGACACTGGGGACACAACACCGACCCAACCCTTACCCTCCTGGAGCTCAATCCCTCCGGGCAAAAGACCAGGAACAGGAAGCAAATCCATAGGTCACAAAGAACAAGGAAGAAAGATCGAGAGTACGCAGAAGACTGGGTTGCAGTGCTTTTAAAAGACGTAATTCACATCCGAAAACCTTTCTAAAGTGCACAGTTAAGCGGCTTTTAGTGCGTTCACAGACTCGTGCGACCGTCACCACTGCTTAACATTCCCCCCGACGATCCCCGTCCCCATGACCAATCCCTGCCCATCCCTGACAACCGCTAATGCACTTCCTGTCTGTGGCTGGGCCTGTGCTGGGCATTTCCCATAAATGGACTCACACCCCGCGTGGCCTCTGGTGTCTGGTGTTCAGGCCCCCTCCCCAGGGACTGCGGGGGTGGGCACCTAGCCCCTGCTCCCGGCAGGAACTTTGTGTATCCATTCATATGCTGATGGACCCCAGTGTGGTTTCCACGTTTTGCCTATCATGGATACTGTTGCTGTGACCATCAGGGCACAAGTTTTCTGAGTACATGTGATTTCAGTCCCCCTTGGTAACCATCTAGAACCGCAAATGCTGACTTATGGAACTGATGTATAACTCTTCGAAGGGACAATTTTTTTGAGAGAGACAGAAAGAGATAGCTCAGCGGGGGAGGGGCAGAGGGGGGTGGAGAGAGAGAGAGAGAAAGAAAGTATCTTAAGCAACCTCCGCATGCAGCGCTAAGGTATGTGTGGCTGGGAGAGAGAGGGAGGAGGGCAGGGAGGGGATGGGACAGGTGTGCAGGGCCTTGGGCACCCAGTGGAGGAGGCCTTGGGAGTCCTAGAGGGCTGTGGGCACAGGAGGGAGGGACCTGCCTCAAGGGCTCACATGCGCCCTCTGGTGGCCGCCGCGGGGGAGGACAGACTGTGGGGGATGAGGGCTGGAGTCTGGGACCAGGGTGCAGGGGACTGAGCTAGCTGGTGCGGGTGAAGATGGAGGCTCAGGATGGGGAGAAGTGGGTGGCTTCTGGAAGAAATACAAAGGTGAAGCTGACAGGACCCAGGATGGGTGACAGGGCGTGGGTGGTGAGAGGGGGGCGGGGCAAGGGCAAGCTGGTGGCCACCACACCCCCCCACCCCCGCTGCCCACACTCACTGATATGTTCCGGCACGAAGGGCACGAGGGTGCTGCTGGTGGCCTGCGGCTGGACAGCAGTGACGTTGAGGATGTAGGGCACCATGGAGAACATCTGGACGTCGGGGACAGTGCAGCTGGTGGCCTCTGGTGTCAGCTGGAGGCAGGGCTGGCTCTCCCCACGGGCAGCCACGCCCAGTCTGGACATGCAGGGACAGCATGAGGGCCTGAGCCCTTCCTGGGGCCCGCCTGTGCCCTGGACCCCATGCGGACAGCCCTGGAGGACTACGGACTGGGCCCCTGCTGCTGGTTGGGTGTGACCCCAAGGGAGCCGTTCACCCCAACATCACAGAGCCTGTGATGACCCAGGGTCAGGGCTAACACCCCACAGGGAGAGGCTCGGGTGCAGATTCTACAGGTTTCTGGAATGTCAAAGTTCAGTGTGAGAATTCCAAAATACCAAGGTCTATGGACTCGTGGGTTCAGAAATAATAAGAATCTGATTCTGCTGAGTTCTGAGACCTTGAGATTTCAGACTCTAGAGACATTCCAGAACATTCTAAAGCCTTCCAGAACAATCCACATGCTTCGACCATGCTGTCAGTTGCCGTAGTCACCGGCCATGAGTGGCTCTCCACCATTTCAAATATGGCTGGTGCAACCAAGAGTGTCTTTTTAATTTATGTTACCTACCCTCAATGTCAAGTTCCCAGTTACGTAAATCTATTTTCCCAGCCACAAATTTGATAACATATCACCAGAGACCAAGAATTTCCAGCAAATGTCTAGCACGTGAGTTGAAAAGTGCTATGTGTATAAAATGCGTGTGGAGTTTCACAGACTTAGCATACAAAGGATGTAAAATAGCTCATCAATGTTTAAAATATTGATTACACGTTCAAATAATTATCCTCGAATCCTATTAGTATCAGTTTCTATTAGAAATGTAAATACGTGATGTGTACAGAAGCAAGTTAAGTTACATTCCATCGGATTCAGCGATACATACTTGGAATGTTTAGATGCGGCCAAGGTAAAATACCAACATCGACCCCTTGATTTCTCTTTCCTTTCCAAACGTGGCTTCTCTAAGATTTTAAACGGGGCACGTGACTGGCGATCTGTATTTTAGGACGTGTGCTCCCCCCCGTTGGTGCTCTGCAAAGCCCCGAGGTTTCGGGTCTCGGGCCCGCCCCAGAGGCCCTCCGCGCACTCTGACCTGTACGTGGCAATGAAGGCTGTGGGCCTGGTGGGGTGCGGAGAGGCCGGCAGGGTCCAGACGCAATCCACGGCGACTGGGTACCTAGAGGCCCGGCACCGCACCCTGGGCTGGGTGGGGACTGCCGGGGCCCCGAGAGAGAGGGAGCAGGTGAGCTTCCAAAATCCCCCCCGGGATGGTCCGGCCCCTATCATGGGCTTGGTGCCAGCACCCCACCAGGCACCCACTCGGTGCCTAATAAAGGTTTGTGAACTGAATGAATGATTGCATGAGTGAAAGGCACCCACATCGTCTCTCACCTCCACTACCCCCTGGGAAAGCAGGGGGTATTCGTCCATTTTCCAGATGGGGAGAGATAGAGCACAAGCAGGGGAGGGGCAGAGGGAAAGGGAGCCACTGAACCTGAAGGCGGGGTGCAGGGTCTGAGCTGTCAGCACACAGCCTGACGCGGGGCTCAAACCCACGAACCCGTGAGATGATGACCTGAGCCGAAGTCAGATGCTTAACCAACAGTGCCCCCCCCCCCCCCCCCCCCCCCCCCCCCCCCCCGGCACCCCGGACTGAGGCTTACGGAGCCTCAAATGGGACCTGGGCAGCCCCTCTCGCGACAACTTGGTCTTGAAGCACGTGAAATGGATGCGGAAAATTAAAATGTCTCTCATTCCCGCCCTCCATCCAAGCTGTGGCTGCCATTGCCTGGTGTCACTTTGCGGCGGGGCTCGTCCTGGGCCTCAGTTTCCCCATCTGTGCAATGGGGATACCCCCTCCCACTGCTGGGTATCCAGAAGGCATGTGAACTCCCCCACCCCACCCCCTGCCGCCCCAGCTCAGAACATTCCATGGTAGACAAGCTCCAGGCCCCGGGGAACGTCCCTGTGTGCTGGGCTCCCAGGCCCGGGGGCCCTACATACCTTCTCTCCCGCTGCAGGGCGAGCAGCCCACCCAGAGGGCGAGCACCAGGAGAAGTCTTGGGGCCATGTCTCCGAGGGCTCTGCTGTCAGGAGAGGGGCAGGGAGCACCTCGGGGAGGCAGGGAGCACCTCGGGGGTGGGGGCAGGAGACTGGAGTCCCACCCAAGGGGAAGCACCACGCCCGGTCGGAGCCCCAGCTTCTCCTTCCCGGGTCTGACTCCCCCCCCAGGCTGGTGGGGCCAGCGGGGAGCCGAGCAGGGGACAGGGCAGCGGTGGTGGTGGAGGAGCCCTCGTCCTGCCACCTCTCACGGCCAGCAGTGATCTGGAGGCCCCCAGGCTGGGGGCGGGAGAGGAGGCCACGAAAGAGAGAAGTGGGGACCCCGTGGCCTTTCCCACAACAGCCCAGCTGCCAGTCCTTCCTTCCGCCTGCAGCAAGGATGGGGAAACCCCAGAAGGGGTCAATGTCACGGGGAAGGGTGAGAAAGGGACCCTGCGGGGAGGGACAGAGGGGCACACAGAGAGGGAAGAGATAGAGGGGAGAGAGCGAGACACAGAGATGGGAGACTGTGAGACGGGGGCAGAGAGAGACACAGAGACGGACAGAGACCTAGGGAAGGAGACTGAGGGAAGAGAGAGACAGAGACCCAGGCCGTGGGGAGGCAGCCCCACTTGCAGACCTTATCAGAGCCACAGGGATGCCAAGGGACAGACTGAGCCCCTATAGACACAGTGCCTTCCCTGGACACCCAAGGAAACCCCCGGGACAGGCCACACTCCTGCCTCTCCTGCCTTAGCTGGAAAGAGCCAGGAACCCCCAGGGGATTTCTGGGGACTTGCCAGGGGCAGGGAGGCGGGGGAGGGGGTGGGGGTATGCCCCCAGCAAGGCCGGATTCAGGGTGAGGAAAGTGACCCAGGACACGCAGCCTTGGATCCTGTCTTCACTTGACATTCGGATGGTTCCTGCACCAGGACGTCCACCCTGACTCCTTAGACAGGGCCCGAACACGGCATTCCGTCCTGGGACTGAGCGGTAGGTGTGGGGGGGGGGGCGCGCCTCACCTCCTCACCCCTGCTCCTGGCCGCCCCCCTCCCTGCAGCGGGGAGCCCAGCGATCAGAGCCATACACTGTCATCCTTTGCTCCAAGAGCTTTTATTCCCGGGGCCCGGGGTGCTGCCTGGCTAAGGGACAGACAGGATTGACTGGACTCGGGAGAGGGGGACTCCCAGGTTCTCCGGTGACCGGGGGGCACAGCCAGGGCTGGGCTTGACAGCAGCCGGTGTGTGCAGGGGGACACAGCTACGGACAGTGGGGAAGGCACAGGCTGGTCTGGGAGCCTGCGGGAGCCCGGCCGCCCCGCGCGGGGCCTGGAGGGCAGAGGGTCAGAGCTCAGCGGCCCTGAGCCTGAAGCCTCTGCATCTGTAGGATCTGGCTCAGAATCTGCTGCACATCTTCATCCATCTGACCCTGGGAGGGGGGTGGCAGGGCAGGGGGGAGGCAGAGAGAGAGCCTGGACACCCTCGGTCTTCCCGTTCCCTCCCTGCCCACCCCTGGAGGCCGCATAGCTCTCCCCTCTGCCAGCCTTCCCCTGTAGGGGGGACTCACCTGAATGGCATACAGGAGGTGGCTCCTGTACAGGGCCACCACTGCACTGTGGTCCCTGGCGGCCTGCTGCGGGTGTGGGGGAGGGGGGCTCAGAACGCGGGACCCAGCCTCCCCAGGCACAGCCCCAGAGCCCCCTTGAGACCCAGAGCCCCTGTGCCAGTGCGCCGGCTGCCAAAATGCGGAATCATTTTCCTCCCAGGCCCGCCCGCCTCTCTCCCGGGATCCCTGCCCTGAGCCCTCACCTCCAGCTGCTCCCGCAGGGCCTTCACCTGGCCACGGAGGGCCTCCAGCTCGGAGGGGCCTGGGGCCTCCGGCTGGTTCTTCAGTGCCTCCTTGAGACTGAAGACTTCCTTGGACAGCTCTGTAATCTGGGGGGAGGGGGCCATCAAGTCGCTCTGAGCCTAGGGCAGGGGTGGTGGGGTGGGGGTTTGGACCTCTCCAGCGCAGGGAAGAGGCTGGCGAGGAAGCATCACATCCTACGGGCTAGTAAACTCCAGGCCGAGAATGGCTTTCACATTTTTAAATGGTTGGGGGGGGGGGACAGAGTCAAAAGAAAAATGCTATTTCGTGACATGTGAGCATCAAATCAAAGACACATTTCCATGGTCGTACATTGGTGCAGGGCCGCGCCCACTCCCGGAGGAGTCAGAGCCGGAAACACGGACTCTGGCTTTTTGCAGAAGTTTGCTGATCCCCTCCCAGCCCCTCCCGAAGGCAGAGGCCAAAAGCAGCCTGGCCTGGGGGCGGGGTGGGGGAGTGCTGGGCCAGGCAGCCCTGGGCTGGGGTCCTCTCCGTACCCTCTTCTTGCAGGAGACCTCAGGAAGGTGACTTAACCCCTCTAAGCCTCAGTTTCCTCTCTGTAAAGTAGGAGAATCACAGTTCTCACCTTGGGGGGGGGGGTCCCTGTCATTCTGAACCGAGGTGAAATCTAAACTCTGACTGGCAAACAACAGGTACTGAATAAATGCTGAGTTTTATTATTCTACTAGAGATCGGAGGTTCTCAACCAGGGGCCGTTCTGCCCCAAGGGGACCCCTGTGGCCGTCACACTGTGGGCTCTCCTGGGATGGAAGGGGTGGGGGCCAGGGATGGTGCTCAGCCCCCGCAGCACCCAGGACAGCTCCACAGTGACCCGACCTGAGTGTCACTAGTGCTGAGAGGGACAGACCCTGCAACAAATCCACCATAATCTCCACCGCAATTTTATTTTCATTTTACAGAAGCGGTAATGGGCTCAGAGAGGTCGAGTGACTTGTTCAAGGTCACACAGTGAACTAGGGCTGGGCGACTTGATGCTAATGCACCTGGGGCTCTGGGAGTCACTTCTGCTGCCCAGTGAGTGACATGATGTGTGATTTTGAGTCACTCACTTTGCCTCTCAGAGCCTTGGCTTGCTCATCTAGAAAACAGGAATGAGAATGCCTTCTGGCTTTCGGGATTAGAAGGGAATTAAGAGTGCTAGTGTGTGAGAACCGCCTGACCCAATAATCACAGGCTGCTGCTAACCAGCCTCGTTCTGGAAGACCAGAATTGGGAAAGCTGGGTTCAAACGCTGGCAGAACCACCGCATGGCTGTGTGACCTCGGGCAAGTGGCATCACCTCTCTGTGCCTCATTTCCTCAAACAGGAACAATAAAAGCACCAATCTAACGGGAACTGGATATGAGGATTACATGTGTAGTCCATGTCAAGTGCATGGCACAGGACCTAGCACACAGTAAGTGCTCAATAAATATTACAATAGTTATAATTCATAGCCTGTGTGTCTGATTGTGCCCTCCCGTCTTTGTGCCTCAGTCTCCCATCTAGAAAATGGGCTGATCTCCCAAGACTCTTTCATCTAGGACATGCCTGGATTTCCCCCCACCTCGGTGGAGTGGGAACCCCCCACGGAGCACAGAAGAAGGGGACGCACCTTCTTGTCCTTCTCCTTGGCCATATCCAGGGCCTCCTGGGCACGGCTCTGGGCCTGGCGTGCCCGCTCGGCCTCGTTGCGTAGGCCCCGCAGCTGCTGCTCTGCCGTGGCCAGCTGGGCCTCGGCCGCGTGCCGTTCACTCTTCATGAACAACGCCTCCCTCTGGACCTGCAGCCCAAGCCCACGTGTGACCCTGAGGACGTGTGCATCCCAGATGCCTGGAGCCCAGCGCCTTCTGATCCTTCTAGTCTGGCCTGAGGACGTTCAAGCCCATTTTGACCTTGAGGACTTTGACTGAGGGGAGTTCTGGGTTCTTCGCAGGCACCAAGAACGTTCTGACTCTGCCAGAGACTTCTGGTCTGCTAGCTGTGTGGCCTTACACAAGTGACTTAACCTCTCTGTGTCTGTTACCTTATATGGGTAATAACAGCCCCCACTTCACAGAGTGATGACAAGGAGAAAATGAACAAGCACAGGACATCTGCTTAGACCAGGAAGTGCTATATTTGAGTTCTGCTGTCATCGTTCCCAATGTCCCTTTCTTGTTCCGTGTTGTGAAAGCCGATAGATCTCTCACAAAAGGAAAGGAAACCAGTAGACTTTGGATGAAAAGCAAACCAACGTTCAAACGATGACTGCATTCTCACAAAAATATCAAGACCGAGCAATGTTAACCTTGCAAAACCGGATCTCAGGTGGGGGTTGGGGGAACACTGGCCTTTATACAAAGAACAGCTCCAGGGACCAAGGATAACAGGTAGATGTTCTACTCAGTACAGAGTGGCTACACTTTAATAATTAAAAAAGAAGAACTGACCACACGGGTTGACGAAGCAAATCAGACTTGCAAATTCTACCCCAGAAAGCTCTGGTGGTAAGGCAGGTAAAACTGGGGGGTAAGAAGGAAGATCGACATGCTGAAGTTGGACTGTGGACTCTAGTAAGCGGATCACGAGTTTAACTGATTTTAAAAGAGCGTTTTGGGGCGCCTCGGGGGGCCCAGTCGGTTGAGCATCCGGCTTTGGCCCAGGTCATGATCTCATGGTTCGTGGGTTTGAGCCCCACGTCAGACTCTGTGCTGACCGCTCAGAGCCTGGAGCCTGCTTCAGATTGTGTCTCCCTCTCTCTCTGCCCCTCCCCTGTCCGCACTGTCTCTCCCTCTCTCTCTCAAAAATAAATAAAAAACATTAAAAATTTTTTTAAAAATAATAAAAATAACCCAAAGGTTTTTAAAAAGAAACACAAACGGAGCCACCCAAGAGATCAGAAGGGCCACAGGGTCAGCCACCCACCTAGAAGGGGTCAAGGGTTTGTAGGCCTGAAACCTTCGGGATGGCCGC
>NC_043711.1:2794461-2799412 GCF_006229205.1 Suricata suricatta | reverse complement strand
TGCCGTGGGCCGCCTCCAGCTCGGCCGCCGCCTCGCGCTCCCGTTGACGCAGGGCCTCCTCCAAACCACGGATCCTGGTCTCCAGCTCCTCCTGCAGCTGTTCCGAGGCCTCCGCAGCGCCGGGGTGCAGGACTGTGCCCAGGGGGGCCTCCGAGGCCATGGCTCCCACTCCCGCGGCCTCCTGGGGCTTGGCCTCTGTGCCCGTAAGCTCAGCCTCCGCATCACCCACTCCATCGACCTTCCTTTCTGGTTCCTCTGCTCTTGGCTTTGTGGCCTCTGCTTCTGGGTTTCTTCCCTCTTCTGGAGCCTCTGTTTCTGTGGCCCCGCCCCCCGAGGTTTTTGTTCCTGTGGCCTCGGCTCCTGTGGATTTCATTTCTGTGGCCTCAGTGTCTGTGGGTGTTGTTCCTGTGGCCTCGGCTCCCGTGGATTTTGTTTCCGTGGCCTCGGTCCCCATGGATGCTGCTCCCACAGCTTCATCTCCTGCAGGCTCCTCCTCTCTGATCTCAGCTACGTTAACTTCAGTTCCCGGAGCCACGATGCCATTGAGCTCCATTTCCTTTGGCCTGTCCCTGATGGTCTTGACTCCTGAGCCCTTGCTCTCCCCAGAGGCCGCCTCCTCTTCTCCAGGGGCCCCCCGTGCTTCCTGTCGCTCCAGTGCCCGCAGGGCCTCGGCGTGCTGCCTGCGGAGCTGGTCAAACTCAGCCCGGAGAGTGTCATAGAGGGCCAGGGGGACGGCCTCGGCCAAGCCGTTTGCCTCCATCTCGTCCTTCTCGAAGCTCTCCAGGATCTGGGAGGCAGTAGCGGGAAGCTGGAGGGAGCTGGGGCCCTGGAGGCACGGAGTGGCCTGGCCACCTTCCCTGCCCGCAGACTCGGCCACATGCCCACACTGACCTCTCCCCCCACCCCCAACCCTGGGAGCAATGCCTCGCGTCCTCAGATGTGTCCCCACCCCACCCTCCTGTGCCTCAGTTTCCCCACCTGGACCTTCTCCATGAGCTCCTGGTTTTGTCTGGTGAGCGCAGCCACCTGCTCCTGGAGTGAGGCCAGGAGCTCCTGGGTGGAGGGGCTTCGCCGCTTGGAGAGCAGAGCCTCGGCCCCTAGGGGGCGCACCGAGTCAGCCCCGAGCGTCCTGGGCCGCAGGGACGGGAACTGGGGGTCTGGAGCGGTGGGTGAGGGCCGACCTCCCTCCCAGGTGCAAACTCTCTCCATGCCTGTGGGTCAAGGCCCCCATTTCCCGGGGACCCCAGGGACAAGGTGGGCAGGGAGGACGGGGTGCCGCTCACCTGGGAAGTCAGACAGCTCCCCCTCCTCATCCTGCAGGGTGGCCACGTCGTAGCTCGTGTTCTCCCGCTCATTCTGGGGGGGGCGGGGTACAGCTCGGGTCCTGCGCCCCTCCCATCCCCAAGACCCCCCCCCAATTCAGTGGGGACAGGGGCGTTCACATAGCTCCCTCGCTCCTCAAGGGCATCAGACGGGCTGTATTTGGCCCACAGTGTTTAATCAAGGCCAACTGTGGGCCGCGTGCCTACGCTGAGCCCCCGGGGAGAAGCAGTGAGCGGCCCGCAGCTGCCACCATAACCCAGTGACCAGGGTTGTACGTGCGGCCTGGGCGTGCGGGGTGTGTCCGCGATTCCACGCCGGGGTCACAAGTCTTTGCGTGAGTCCCAGAGCAGGTGGCTCAGGGTTTGGGGGGTCTGTGGTGAGCACGTGTGTTGTGCGGTGCGGCCCCCGCCTCTCCCGAGTGAGCTCCTGGGACCATGTGTGATTTTGTGCTTGGGTTTTAGTCTGTTGTGTGTGTGATTGTTTCAACCTGTGTGTGTCCGTGTGCGTGAGCATCCTTGCATACCTACGTATGTTTGTGTATGAAGGTATTTTGGGAACCACGTGCACGTGTACACGCATTTGCGGCTGTGCCGTCTGCGTGATTGGCCGAGAAGCGTCTGCTGTGCACGTGCGAGGGGATGCGGCGTGCGCGTGTGATCATGCACAGGGCCACGTGGGGGGGCGTGGCTGTTCGTCTCCGTGTGCACAGGCTACATGTTTTACGAAGTGCCCATTTTGTGTCCGTACGTGTGTCTGTGGGCGTGTTGCCCGTGATGGTGCATTTGTACGTTTGACTGTTGCATGTGTTTGCGGGCGTGAGAGACCTGTGTGTATTGCTGTGGTTGCCATGTAGCCGCGCCCGAGGAGAGGCCCCGCCCACCTCCCCCGCGGGCGAGAGGCCCCGCCCACCTCCAGCAGGGACAGCCGGCTCTGCAAACTCTCCACCTCGCGTCCCAGGCTCTCCTTCTCTTCCTGCTTCTCCGCCAGTAGCAGCTGCAGCTCTAGTACCTGGAAGGAGGGCCGCGGGGGCTGGGCCAGCCTCCGGAGGCGACGCCAGGGGGCAGCTGGCAGCTCCGGTTCCCCCCACAGCTCCCACCTACCTGTCTCTCCAGGCTGTGCAGGGAGCTGGCCTCTGCCTCTGGCAGCTGATGGGAAGAGGAGGGGACGGGGCTTAAATCTGGGTGGGGGGACCAACCCATCCCCACCTTCCGCTTAGTAGCCCTCCACCCGGGTGGCAGAGGTCCGTGTGTCACCTCCGGCACACCCAGCCCTGCTCTGCCCCCAGACTCATTGCAAAGTGTTTATTCAGCGTCAGGCCCTGTTTCGGGGCCGCTCCTGCATTCACGGCCTCACTCAGATACTCACTCATCCAGAACATTTATCAAGCATCTTCCAGGCGCCCAGGGATGTTCTCGGACTTACAGTCAAAGGAGCGAACATGAATAAAATCTATGGCATGTCCAATAGCAGTAAGCGTTTTGAATAAAAATAAAGGGAACTCAGGGTGCCTGAGGGGCTGAGTTGTTCGAGTGTCCAACTCTTGGTTTCAGCTCAGGTCATGATCTCAGGGTATGTGGGGTGGAGCCCTGTGTCGGGCTCTGCACTGACCTTGAAGAGCCTGCTTATGATTCTCTCTGTCCCCCTCTCTCTCCTCCCTCACACATGCCCGCACTCACTCTTTTTCAAAATAAATAAATAAACATTTAAAAAAAAATGAAGGGAACTGGGAAGTGAGTCAAGGGTGTCACAATTTTATAGGAAGTGGATCGGGAAGGTGTCTTTGGCAAGCAGTTTCTGAGCAAAGGCCTAATGGAAAAGAGGAAGGGAGCAAGAGGAACATCTGGAGGAAAAGTGTTCCAAGCAGAGGGCACAGCACGTGCAAAGGTCCTGGGGCAAGACCAGGCCTGGCGTGTTGGAGAAGCAACAAGGAGGCCCGTGTGGCTGAAGCAGAGTGAGTGACGGGGCCGAGAGGGAGGAGGGAGCCAGGAGAGACAGGGGGCGGCTTCCCCACAAAACTGCACGCCACCCCAGGCCTGTGCCTCTGGGGCCCCTCACCTCCTGCTTCCTCCGTTCCTGGTGCTGCTCCAGGCCCCGGATCTTCTGCAGCAGGCGGCCCCTCTCCTGTCGCAGCCGCACAATCTCCTCATAGGCATCTCGATCATCCTGTTCTCCCCAACCCAGGGACCCGCCACCTTCACACGAGGTCCAGGCGCTGTCCCCTCCCCTACCTGAGCCAGACCGTGTCCCCTCCTGCCTGCCCCCTGTTCCTCCCCCTCAGCCTCTCTCACCGGCACAGGGATGCTGACAGGGGGCTGAGGTGCTTTCCGCTTCTTGGGAGCCCCTCGCTTTTCATGGCTGGACACAGAGTTCTGGGGGGCGTGGAGGAAGGCTGTGGGGCGCCTGCCAGGCTCCCACCCAAATACACCAGGCCAGCAGGGCCCCGTCCTCAGCCTCAAGTCCTGCCCTCACTCCCTGTGTGAACCTGAGCCGGTCCCTGCCTCTCCCTGGTGCTCACCTACCCCGGCATCAAAGGGGCCATATTTCCTGAGAGCTCCAGACGCCATGCTTTGGGACACCTCCCCTCTGCGCCCTGGCACTTGGTACTGGACCACACCGTCTACACGTTCCCTTTCCCCGCGGGGCTGAGATGCTGCAGCCCTCGCCGAACTCGGGTCCCTCTGCGACCCCACCCCGTGGCCTCCCCCAGCTCTGAGACTTCTGCCACAGATGCTGCCGTCACTCTGTGACAGCACACCCTGAAAGTAGCATCCGTCCCAAACAGGTCTTCCTAGGCCACAACCCTGGGACAGAAGTCCATCTCTTCCTTCTCTCCCCACAAAGCTTGGGACAAGGGGGAAGGTGGCGAGTACAGGGGGAGGGGACTCCTTCACTGCCTGGGGGTCCTACCTGAGATGAGGCCTCGCTGGAGTCATCCTCTAGGAGGGGAGGGAAGAGAGGGAAGCAGGGTCAGGCGCTCTGTCTGAGGGTCTCTGTTCCCAGCCCTAGGAGGGGCCCTAGTGAGCCCGAGGACTTATGGCAGGGCCGGGCTCCTAGCTCCCCAAGGACCAGGACTTTGAAAGTAGGACCCAACTCCTTTTGCAGAGGCCGTTAGGAAGGACCTTGAAACTCTCAAAAGGGGAGGACAGGGGCACCTCCAGGATGGGATGCGTACCGGGTGCCCGTTCTTAGGAAAGGCACACATCCCAGCACAAGGATGGCCCAGAAAGGCAGAGTCGACCCTTAGGCTATTCTAAAAGCCCTGGGGATCCTTGAAACTGTTCTGAGTAGCATCCAGGAGACAGGCTTCCAGGACGCAGTAAACAGGGATACGTTGAAACTTTCTCTGGCCTAGGCCTTCTAGGAAGGGAAAGGAGATGGGGAGGGGTTTGAAATCGCTCTGGAGGGGGGAGGCGGGGCTCGCATACCGCTGGGGGGCGAGGGGCGCTGAGCTGCCTCCTGCAGGAGGTGCAGGATGAGCTTGTCTCCGGCCAGGGCGCCGTAGTGAGCAGCATCCTGGCCCAGGGCGTCGGTGATGCCTGGCCGGGCCCCGCCCTGCAGAAGCACTTCCACCGTTTGGGGGCTGGCCCCCTCGCAGGCCAGCATCAGGGCTGTCCTACCAGGAGAGGGG
>NC_043711.1:2789820-2794361 GCF_006229205.1 Suricata suricatta | reverse complement strand
TCAAGGACAGTATCGCTCCCCAAGAGACCCCAGAGGCTCACCCGATCTCGGGGATTCAGCTGTGCCTTGAAGGAGCAAAGCACTTCTGAGCAGGAAACACAACCACCGGCCGCTGGAAAAAGAGGGAGGGTAGGTAGGTCGAGGTGTAACAGTTTCCGGGGGGCCTTCTGCCTGGTGTGGTTCTTATCCCTTACTTCGTGAGAAGTCCCTACCTTCCCTGGGAGGCCAAGAGCGAAGGTATGGCTCCCTATTTTACAGATGAGGACACTGAGGCCCACCCAGGTCCGTGGTCACCAGCAGGGTAAGAGATAGAGCCAGAGTTAGGTCCACTAACTCCCTAAGTCCTTTCCACGGTCCACCGTGGCTCTCTCTTAAGACGGATGTTTTTGGGGCGCCTGGGTGGCTCAGTTGGTTGAGCCTCCGACTTCAGCTCAGGTCAGGTCTCACGTTCATGGGTTCGAGCCCCGCGTCAGGCTCTGAGCCTGAGCTAGCTCAGAGCCTGGAGCTGCTTCCTGTTCTGTGTCTCCTTCTCTCTCTGCCCCTCCCCCTCTCATGCTCTGTCTCTCTCTGTATCAAAAATAAATAAAACATTTTAAAAAATTAGAAAAAAAAAGACGGACGTTTTGGCTAATTTTTACGTGTTTCCTCTCTGCTTTAGCCAGCATTTTGTGCCTCCCAGGGACCAAATCTCATACAGAGACTGTTAAGGTTTCCTGGAGGGATCAGATGTCAGCTGATACTGGGCAGGCTTCTGGGGAGGGGGGGTTGATGTGAATCTTGAAGGTGAAAAGGAGGAGGGGAGAGGTTTGTGAGGAGGCAAGAGCCGGGAAGTGAGAGAGCCTGGGAAGGTCACGGCAGGGGGAGACTGTGTGTGTGTGTGTGTCTGGAGCTGCAAGGAGGGAGGGAGGGTTGCATGCCGTCCCCCGCAATGTCAGCAAGCTCTGTGTCTGACTACCTGCTGTGTGCTCCTAGGGCCTTTGGTTTTCTGCTGCAATCCCAGTGCTTAGAACAGAGCCTGACACATGGTCAATGAAATGACCCGGTGACCTTCCAGGGCGTGACCACTAGGGGGCAGCACGCCCCAACTGCCGGGAAGGTTTAACCATCAATTAACGCCTCTCCCCCTCAAGCAAATCCAAATTTATTCCGTGTTCCCAAAAGGCCAGATGCTTCTTGAGTCGTTCCTGAGAGTCATTGCCTGACCTCATGGGCATGGTGGACAGATGCTGGGTTGGGCTCTGGCTCAAGCGGGCGCGCCCCTTGGCCTCCCTCAGGGAGGAGTTTGGATTCAATGATTATGAACGCTGCTTGGATCTTTGGCCTTCGTGAGGCCGCAGTCTGGTCACCGCCCTTACCACCACCGTCGTCCTAACCCAGGCCTGGTGCTTGGGGGGCAGGCTGCCTGAGTCTCCCCACTTTCTCATTGGTAAGCCTCAGTCACCTTGCCTGTCCAATGGGGTGGCTGTCCGGGGCTCAAAGTGTTGGTGAGGATTAATCGGAGCCTCGGGGACCTGCACACAGCAGGTATGTGGCGAGGATAAAGGAGGAAGGAGGCAGAACGCTCATGGTCAGTCCCCCAGGATCCGGGCTGCATAGTCCCAAGCCCAGCACCCTCTGGGTTGTGGTGGGCAGGGCTTAGCAGGCTGCACCCACCTGCATGGTGTAGGGCTGTCCACCCACTGCTGTCCACGACGTCCACCACACAGGACGCCTGGGGAGGGAGGGTGTGGGTCGGTGAGGTTCTCCGGGAAGGGACCTGCCCCTTCTCGGGCTCTGCTGCATTTCAGGCTCCCTGCCTCACCCTCCCTTCCCGCCCGCATGCCTGCACCACAGAGCCCGGCTCCTCATGGGACTCCCAGGTGGCTCTCCTGGCTTTTATGAAAATTGGGGACACAGAGGGCATCACTGGGAGCTCAGGAGCAGCTAGGGGCATGGGGGCTGGGTGAGAGTTCAGAGAATGGCTATAGCTAAAAACCCACCTAAGGTCTGGGGAGAAGCGGGGGATCAGGAGTAAAGGAGGCTACGACATACCAGGGAGTATCTGATGGGGGTGGGGTTTCGGTTCAGGGAATTGCTATAACTCAGGCGTGGGGGGAGTATCTCAGGTGAGGGGAGTATCTGACACAAGGAAGTAAATGACCTGTAGCAGCTGCTTCAAGCACTGCGGGTGCCCGTACTTGGCCGCCAGGTGGAGGGCATTGTAACCTGAAAGGCAGGGCTTGCTAGGGTTCCACATACTCACGGAGGCTCTGGCTGCCCCCCAAATCTGTGCCAACTACTCACGATGAGTTTCTCTGTGTCCAGTGAACTCCCCGACCCCCAGGGACTCCTCCCTGTAGCCGGAGACCCTCCAGGCCCCAGCTAGTCTGTGTCCCAGACACTCTAGTCCCCCCCGCGTCTCGGGCCCCAGGTCCCCAGCCGCTCTGCAGCTCCAGCAATGCCCCTCAGAACCCAGGTGTCCTGTGCGTCCCTGCGGATCCATAAACCCTGCGATCCCGCAGGCCACCCTGTCGTGGATGCACCACAAATCCCCGACCGCTCCACACACCCTGGCTCCAGGCCTCCTTCGATGCCCCAACGGTTCCGACGGGGCTGTGCGCCACCCCTCCCACCCCTGGGCACCTCCCGAGCCCCAGCTGCTCCCTTCGGCGGGCGTTCTACCTCAGACATTCCCCCAGAGCCCTAGTTAAGTCATACACTCAGATTCTCCCTTGGCTCAGCTACTCCCAGCGACCCCTTACCCCAGCCAGTCCACAGATGCCAGATCCTCCCCCGCCGCCAAATCCTGCTTGTGACCCCTCCATCCCCAAGCACTCGCGCGCCCAGGTAACCCCCTGCTCCAGGGACTCCCTCTGACGTAACCACTACCTGAGTCCTGGCCACTGCCCAGCCACAAGCCATCCACTCACCTTGCTTGTCTTTTCTTGCGCACTGCAGCCTGACATGTCCCTGTGCCTCCCTGGGGGGCACCGAAAGGAACCCCCGCTTGTTCAGCAGGTCGCTGAAGCCATGGCGCGGGGCCTGACGGGACCTGCAGGCTGGGCCCCTGGTCTGACTTCCTCATCCCTCCCCCGGGGCCCAGCAGGCAGTACCTGCCCCGTCGGTGCTCATGACGTTGGCGCCCTGTGCCAGCATCACCTCTAGGCAGCTGGCTGCACCCCTCATGGCAGCCAGGTGGAATCTGGAGGTCAGAGGCCAGGGATCAGCTGCGGGACGGCCACCCCTCGTCCCCCGCGCCCCCAGGGTGGGGCACTCACGCGGACTTGCCCTCGGGGTCCAGCTTGGTGGGCACCAGCCCCTTGCGGGTGAGGAGAGAGGCCACGCGAGCTGCATCATCGTTTTCCACGGCCTGGATCAGTCGCTCGTCACTTTTGCCCCACTCCTGGCTCTGCGGGGCACACCAGAGGAGAGTGGGGCCGGGCGACCGCTGCCCCCTCCCGGCCCCCCCTGGCCTGGCGCCAGGCCTCACTCCCTGCCCTTGGGCACTTGCCTGGCGCCTGCCTCGGGCTGCCGGCATCGGGATGGGGCAGGGGCCGCAGGGCGGGCAGGAGCCAAGGTCAGTGGGGCTGAGCCGCAGCTGCAGGCGGAGGTGGTCCTGGGTGGGGGTCTGACACCGCATGGCCCAACCCTACATCCCCAGGTCCACACAACACCCACTACGTCATTGTCCCGTTAAATTCTCCCCTGAATCAGCCCCCAGCATCTTCCCAGAAATTGTCCCCAGCCAGGCCTTCAGTGAAAGCCACCCTTCCAACCATCACCCCACCCCCACTATCTTCCCGGAGGAACCCCTAAAAGGTCCTTTTAAAGTCTCCCGGGACCATCTGTCATCTATCCTTCTTGAACTGTCCCTGAGATGCCACAACTGTGCCCCAAACGTCCCAAGATCTGTTCTAAAAAAAAACTTAGCGTGACATGCATTCCAAAATGTCTTCCCCAAATTCCTGAAGTTTCTCCAAAATCATCCCCCAAATGACCCCAACATCTGCCTTAAAAATGTCCTTCCAAAGAAAAAAAAGTCCCTTGAATGTTCTCTGAAATTATTCTCCAAATGTCAATGTATCTTCCCGAAAACGGTTCCTTATAGTCCAAAACTGGTCCCCGAAACTGTCCCTCCAAATGCCCTCTAATTTTCCAGCGTCCCCTTCTCAAAGCTGCCTTCCAAAACATCCCCAAGTCTCCCCAAACGTCCATCCCCCAGCCTCTGCCCCCCTCCCCTCACTGCGTCCTTCCCCGGGTCTGGGGGCGGGGGTGCAGGCCTGGCCCAGCCAGGGGCGGGGAGGGGCGGGGCAGGGAGGGGAGAGCAAGGGCCCGAGCCCCGCCCGCTCCCGCGCCCCTTCCCCTGGCCCTACCGCGCAGGAGGCGGCGGCGCACACGCACAGCTGCTTCATGGCGGCCAGGGCGCCAGGTGCCCGGCTCGGTGCTCCGGGAGGCCACCGGACCGGAGGGGGGGGGCCCGGAGGGAGGGGCAGGGACGCCCGCGGGAGGGGCCGGAGGGGGCCGAAGGGAGGGGCCAGAGGTGGCTGGAGGGAGGGGCTGGA
>NC_043711.1:2762310-2789720 GCF_006229205.1 Suricata suricatta | reverse complement strand
GAGAAGGGGCTGGGAGGGGTAGAAGGGGAGGGGCTGGAGGAACTCCTAGGGAGGGGTTGATGGGGGCCGGGGGCGGGGCAGGGGGCGCGGGAGGGAGCAGGGGAAGGGGCTGCGGGGGGGTCGAAGCGGGCGGGGAGGGGTGGGTGGGTGGGTGGCTGGAAGGACCCGGAGGGTAGGGCTGGAGGGACCTAGAGGGAGGGTCTGGAGGGGCCAGAGCGGAGGGCTGGAGAATTCTGGAGGGCGGGGCTGGAGGGGTGAGGGGCCGGAGCTCCGTCGCGCGCCCCGCCCCCTCCCGGAGGCCCCGCCCCCAGAGTTGGGGTCGTGCCGGGGCGGGGCTAGGCTCCGGGGGCGCAGGGCCGCCCGGGCCCTACCTGACTTCCCTTCGGGGAGGGGACGCGGCGAAAGAGGCCCGCCTGCCTCGCCCCCGCGGGCTGCCCACTGGGTCTCCAGGGATCCGCCTGCGTCGTCTCCGCCTCGTCGGAACCGGCTGCGGGTCGCAGGTGCCTCCGGGCCCCACCCTCTCGGCGGACACAGCCTCCCACTGCTGCCTCGCCATCGTTCGTTCCCTCTGGCACCAGTGGCACCCAGTGGTCTGACGAACTTGAGTTGGAACCCAGGGCCCTGCACCCAGGCCCCCCACACCTGCCGCCTATGCGACCCAGCCAAGGTCCTTGCTTACCTGCTTTGGACTTCACCTTCCTCATCTGGAAAATGGGGTTCAAAACAATCAGTAGCTACCGCTTGCAGAGTGTTCTCTACAGGACTAATGGGATAACTACGTGCAGCCCTCACCCGTGCCTGGTACATAGTAAGTGCGCAATAAACACGGATTCATTCATCAGAGGTGTGCTTGCGCCCATGTACACAGCTAATGTGGAATCCTGGGGACACAGGCCGTAGTAGGTGGTCGGTTAAATCACTGAAAGGCAGCGTGGACACGGCTCCTCCAAGGGGCTGGTAGGGTCTGTGTTGGCGGGTGGTTTTCTCAGACTGGAAGCCCCCTGACCACAGGGCCAGGCTGAGGCCCCCCCGGCGCAAACCTGTCACCCCAGGGTGGGGTGCACAGTTGACAAATGTGTGCCGAGTGAATGAATGACTCACAAGGCCAGGCCCTCTGAGCCATGTGCATTTCATTTACTGTCCCATTTGTCCTACCGGGATGCCCAGTGGTGACAAGGCAGATGTCCCTGCCATCACTGGGGTCCCTGAGGAGACCCGTACACCCGTGGATTGATGAACTGGGGTGATCGGGGCTGTGGCGGGGGCAGCCCAGGCCAGCTGGGGGCTCAGACAGGACTCCTGGCACTGGGTAGTCTGGGACGGCTTCCCAGAAGAGAGGGCATCTGAGCTGAAACTGGAGGATGGGCAGGAGTTGGGCTTGGCAGGGACAAGATCATGTTCAGGAGAAACTGGAATTATCGCTCGCCTCAACCAGCCCAAGTTACCTGTGCCCTGATCCAGGACCAGGTGGGTGGGAGTTGTCACTTAAGGGTAGGGCAGAGGAAGAGGTGTGTCCTCGGAAGGGGGGAGCCAGGAATGTGGGGCATGAGGAGGGCCCAGGAAAGGTTTCAAAGGCAGGATGGTCCACTGTGTTGATGTGGCTGCAAATTCCCAAAGGGGCCAGCAGAGGTGAGGGTGGGGGAGGACAGAGGGAGGAGAGGGGAGAGAAGGGAGGAGCGTGGAGATGGCCTTCTGGAACCTGAGTTTAGGGGCAGTGACGGCAGACAGGAGGTGGCGGCCTGACTCCAGCTGGGTCGTGTTCTGCACGCTGTGTGACTTTGGGCCAGTCAGGCTCCTTCTCTGGGTCTCATTCCCCAACCGCTAACCAGGGTAGATAATGGTACAGACCTCGTATAGCCGGGTTCCTCCACTGAGGCACTGCGGACATCGGGCCAGATCGGGCCAGATCGGTCTCTGCAGGGGGGCTGGCCTGGGGACTGGGGGGTGGACTAAGCAGCATCCCTGCCCCCCACCCGCGTGATGCCAGGTCCACCCCCAGTGTGACAACCACAGATGTCCCCAGACATGGCTCAGGGTCCCGGGAGGCAAGATCTGCCTGTGATTCTTTTCCTTTGAGGAGGAGGAAGGAGGGGTGAGGCAGGGAAATGGAGAGGTCGGTAACAAGCCGTTGAGGAGGGGTGGGTGTAGAGGGCTCCTGTCCCTCACACCCAGAGGCAGAGTGCCCCCAGAGAGGAAACGGAAATGCATTTCCCAGCTCAGGCCTTGGATTTCCAGGTGCCTTGGCCTGTTCTGGATTCTGTGCAAACTTGCGCAAGTGCCCCTCGGAACTCCCCCACAGAGCGTGGGCACCACCATCCCCCCTGGGCGCTGGGCCACGCCTGGACATCACCTGACCCTCTCTCCACACCGCTCCCAGCCCACCAGCCAACCCTGCAAACCCGATCCACATCCACGTACCCGGGCTTGCCTGCCGTCCAGCCCTACCACCGTGGGCTCCATCTCCGGGTGCCTCCTCCCTGGGCTCCCAGCTTCCTGCTGCCCGGGCAGCCTCCACAGCCTCACTCGGCGTAAAGCCCGGATGGCTCCCGGGGCCCATGAGGTCCTAGAGGAACTGGTCCCCGGGACCACGTCCCATTCCGCCCCCTCCCTGGCTTCACATAGCTTAAGAGCTAAGAATGGTTTTGATGTTTATATAACCGCATTGGCAGAATTGAGGTCTGAGGGCCCTGGATGACAAAAATATGACTGCCTGGGTTCGCAGGGGGAACCCCCCCCCCCCCCCCCCCCCCCCCCCCCCCCCCCCCCCCCCCCCCCCCCCCCCCCCCCCCCCCCCCCCCCCCCCCCCCCCCCCCCCCCCCCCCCCCCGCTCCGGGCAGCATCCGGAGCTCCTCTCCCCTACCAATCCCTGCTCGGACCCATCACCGTGGCCTCCTTTCTGGTCTGGCCTGGACCCCGCAGTGCCCTATGCTTGGAGCACCCCCTCCCCCACTGTCTACAAGGCCTGTTCCCTCCGGTGGTCTGCACTGGATGGGACCCGAACAGGGTTTATTAGCAGGTTTCCCACCTGTTCCTACTAGCTGATGCCACACTGTGCATCCTTCCCAACACGTTGTTTCCCCTTGGTCTCTGCCCCCCCACCCCAGGATGTCAGCAGGGCAGGGACAGGGACAGGGATTTTGTCCCCTTGGTCATGCCTGTATCTGCGGCAGACACCGGGTACAGATGTTGTGGGGCTCCATGCGAGATGAAAATGCGGGGCCTCCTGTTCAAAAAGTATTAGGAATTTCGGGGCGCCCGGGTGGCTCAGTCGGTTAAGCGTCCGCCTTCGGCTCAGGTCATGATCTCACAGTCTGTGGGTTCGAGCCCCACGTCGGGCTCTGTGCTGACAGCTCAGAGCTTGGAGCTGCTTCAGATTCTGTGTCTCCCTCTCTCCCTGACCCTCCGCTGCTCATGCTCTCTCTCAAAAATAAATAAAACATTAAAAAAAATTTTTTTTAAAGAGAAACATTATTAGGAATTTCAAGACGGCGAGAAGGGAGCATCAAACCAAACTGGGCCCCTCTGAGTGAGGCGTGGGCAGCTGGCCCTGACCTCTGGCGCCTACGACGGGGCCTGGCAGAGGGAACTGGAGAAACAGTGGCTCTGAGGAATGACAATGAGAGACAGACTTTGCAGGAAGCATTGAGGAACTGGGAATCTGCGGGTCTCTAAAAACTCGGATCTTCTTGCTGGTGGGTTTTCCTGAAACTTGAAATAACGGAGAGGCGGCGGGGTGCGAAGGGGGGGGCCCAGGACTAGGCTCACGGCTCCAGTTAAATCCCATCTTACAGATAGAAAAACTGAGGCCCGGAAGGGTTTCGAGGAGGCTCAGGGCAGGTATCACGATGTGTTGGGGTCTTGAAGCAAAGGCCGGTATTAAAGAAATAGCAAGGGGGCGCCTGGGGGGCTCAGTCAGTTGAGTGTCAGCCTTCGGCTCAGGTCATGATCTCACCGTTGGTGAGTTCGGTCCCTGCACAGGGCTCTGTGCTGACAGCGGTGCCGTCCTCTGGGGGCCCTCTGCCCCCCTCTCTCTGCCCTTCCCCTGTGCACGCTTGGGGTCCGCACGCGCTCTCTCTTTCTCTCTCTCAAAAATAAACATTAAAGAGAAAAAGAGGCAGAAAGGAGGGGGGAGGACGGAGCAAGGCTGTGGTGGCCGCACCGTGCTGAGCGCTGGGAACGGACAGTCCCGGGAGACGTGGGGGGCGGGGTCCGCGGCACCGAGTCGTGGGGTTGGCTTTCTTCCCCCGGGGGAGCGAGAACAAAAGGCGAACCTGACTCCTGCAGTCCGCCTGCCCGGAAACCGGAGCCGCAGGGGGAGGGGGGGATGGAGGGCGAGCTTCTCCCCCTGCCGCCGCCCCCGCCTCCGCCCTGTGCCCCCAGGCCCCTCCCTGCCCCCCAGACGCCCTGGCACCGGGTCTGAGGTGTTTAACACCCCCCCCCGCCCTCCACCACTCACCCCCATACCTGTGAGACGCCTAACACACCCATTTCCCAAATTAGAAGTCTAGGTTTTTTGTTTTTTTAGCTGTGAAAAGTTTTTGAAGGACTTGATTTCAATATCATTCTACTTTCGAAATTAAACAATTAGACGGTTTGCGTTATGGCCGCTACAACATGTCAGGAGCTCCTGGGGGGTAGGCGTGAACAGTGCCACTTAGGAACTGATTCCAAACAGGCCGAGGAATTTCAGGATCCTTCCGCAATGAACGAAACTGACTCCGTGCCACGTCTGACGCGGGTTGACACGCCATTTACTCCTGTCTCTGCGTCTCTGTCTGTGTCTCCCTCCCCCTATCTCTCTCTTTTGAGTCAGTAGATGCCCCTCCCCTGCCCCCTTCCCTCCACCCCTGACCTGGGGGAAATGAGTCTCACTTGGTGGCTGTGTGACTTCAGGCAACTTCATTAACCTCTCTGGGCCTCCTCTCCTCACCTCACCTATAAAGTGGATAATAAAGGCTCCTACCCCAGAGGACTCTCATGAGAAATAAATGAGCAGACATGAGCAAAGCACATGGTAAGCTCCTACGGTGTTTGAAAACAAACACATAAAACAGAACAGGGGCGCCTGGGCGGCTCCGACGGACATCGGCTCAGGTCATGATCTCACAGTTCCTGAGTTCGGGCCCCACGTGGGGCTCTGTGCTGACAGCTCAGAGCCTGGAGCTGCTTCGCATTCTGCAGCTCCTCTCTTGGCCCCTCCCCCACGCATGCCCTGCCCCTCTCTCTCTAAAGATAAACAAACATTAAAAAAAAAAAAAAACAGGGGGCGCCTGGGTGGCTCAGTCGGTTAAGCCTCGACTTCAGCTCAGATCAGATCAGATCTCACGTTCGTGGGTTCGAGCCCCGCGTCAGGCTCTGTGCTGACCGCTAGCTCAGGGCCTGGAGCTGCTTCCGGTTCTGTGTCTCCTTCTCTCTCTGCCCCTCCCCCTCTCAGGCTCTGTCTCTCTCTGTGTCAAAAATAAATAAAACATTAGAAAACAATAAAAAAAACCCAGATAAATAAAACCCAAGCTGGGTGAAATAAATAAAAAAGAATTCAGTGACATTACATTTGAATTTTTTAAAATTACAATAAACAAAAGGAAAAGGGACACTAAGCTTAATCACGAACGGAAATAAGTGAGGTGAGTTGGGAAAACTGAAGGGGCCACAGGGGCTGGTGACAGACCGCAGCCACCCAGCTATGTGTCTGCCCCCCTCTCCCTGCCGGTCCAGGACTCCTCAGGCCGAGTCCTTTAGCATCAGCAGGGTCACGGTCATGGTCACACTCGCTGAGGTACCTGCTGCCAGCCCCTGATGGCCTGAATCAGCCAGGCCCGGCCCAGCCTCCCAACCTTTGCCTGCACTGGTCTCTGTCCCCTCCTGGCGTCCCCTCACTCATCTAAGTCTTCCCTGTCTTCCTAGGCTCTGCTCCAGCGCTGTCTGGTGGTGGGGGTCCCGCCACCCGGTGGAAAGACCAAGGGAGGCCCCGGGCAGGGCAGGGGGTGGGGGGTGTCTGAATCTCGCCATCGCCGCTCTGCTCCGTGGCTGGCAGAGGCAATATAACCAGACTCTGGCTTGTGTCAAGTCAAGCATGACCAAGGCCAGGCACAAAAGGGTGGTCTAACCCCACATTCTCTCAGTCTGTGCCCTGGACCGGCCCCCACACCGGCAGGATCTTGAGAAGGAACCATTCCCAAGGAACGGCTGCATGGGAAGCTAGCTCCGGCCGACCTCAGGGCCTTTGCACTGGCTGTTTCCTCTGCCTGGGATGCAATTCTTGAAACACACACTCCCTCCCTCTTTTCCCTTCTAATCTTTGCTCCAATATCAGCTCCTCAGTGAGGCCTTTCTTAACAACTTGCTTTCAAACTGCAGCCATGTCCCCTGCCCTAGAGGCTCCTGTTCCCTTTCCTCCCTTCCTCGGTCTCCATGGTGCAAAACGTGCCTTTTCACTGTTCATCTCGTTTAGTGCCTGTCACCCCCCCGCTCAGCTGTCCGCCCCACGGGGGCAGGGACCTCCTCAGTGCCTCCCACAGTGCCTGATCCAACCATTCGCTGCATGAACCCTCAAAAGCAAGAGATAAGGGTCCCTCAGGAAAGTCACTGGAGCTTGGGAGAATGGAGACTCTTCAGGACAAAGAAGTGTTACTGGAGCCAAACCGGGTGGGGGCCGCGGAGGGTCTGACACAGTGCAGGAGAGGGCTTCCTGGTGGGGAGCACAGGAGGGGCTGGAAACTGAGCAGGAAGCAGTGGGGACAGAAGGAGCAGTAGGCAGGAAGGGAGGAGGGGGACAGAAGCCAAAGGGGTAGACTTGAACCTGTGGGGGGTGAGGAGGCACCTGGTCCCTCTTGAAGCCACCAAAAGGATGGGCGACGCTCCTCAGCCAGGCCCTGGGGCCCGGGGGCCTGAAGGTGGGGGACACTGAGCATCTCGGTGCCTCAGACTCACCTCTGTCTTCTTAAATCGCGCCCGCAGGGTCTTCATGGTGAGCGTCTGGCGTTTCTCTGCAACCCGGGCCACCTGGGGAAGTACCGAACGGGGCGGGAATGAGGGACCTGGTGAGCAGAGGGGCCGCCTGCCTCCCCGTCCTCGAAAGGACAGCTTCCTCTTCCCTGGGCCACCTCAGACCCTACAGCAGGACAGACACAGGACGCCCCGTCTGCTAACTGCTGTGTGTCCTTTGGCAGGTCTCTCGCCCTCTCTGAGTTTCATTCTCCTCAATCTTAAAAAGATGGGGATAATCCCCTCTTGACCAACTTGTGGTCAGTTTTCAGTGAAGTCCTTAGCATACAGTAGGTGCTCTATAAATGCACCTGCCAAAGCAGATCAAGCTTTTTCTGGTCTCCAGGCTTGCACCTGTGAAGTTATTTCTGCATAGAGTGCCCGCTTTTCTCCATCTTCTCTGGCAAACTCCTATTGACCCTTCACAGCCCATTTCCAAAATCCCATGTTCTGAAGAGCTTTGCCTGTCACCTGCAGGGTGAGCTCTAACTCCGCAAACTAGGTTCTCCTACCCCTAGTTGGGCCTCCTTCCTCTGCCCCAGCCCTGGCTTTGGAGGCTCGAAGTGTCTGGGCTCACACCGTCTTCCCGAACAGGGAGGGAGTCCCGGGGGCCAGGCCCCGAGCTGACACCTCTTAGTACAAAGGCTTGTTTCCTTGATGGTCAGAGAACATTTCTGCAGCCAAGTCTAGAGATTCCTTCCTCGTTTGAGTGGGATTTCTTTTTCTCAGTTTATTTATTTGGGGAGAGAGAGAGAGGGAGAGAATTGCCAGCAGGCTCCGCGCTGCCCGCGTGTAGCCCGACGCAGAGCTTGATCCCATGCAGAGGGCGGGACCTGAGCCAGAATCAGGAGTCGGACGCCTAACCAGCTGAACCCCCCAGCCGCCCCGAGCGGGATTTCTGCGAAGGCAGGGCCATCACCTGTCCCTCCTGCCTGTGAATTCTCGAAGCCTCCACCTGTCTCCTCACCCATCCACCCCCCCTGCATCCGTTCTCCTACCCGAGCACTTCATGCACCCACTGGGTGTCACCCACCAATTCACCTTCTCCTGGTTCTCCATGTGCCCTTCAACCATGCGTCACCCACCCACCCCTTACACAGTCAACACCCAACACCCATCCATCCGTCCACCCTGCCGTGCATTCATCCATCCACTGTTCCATCTACCCACCCATTCATCCCCCCCCCCAATCAACCTACCCCCTCACTCTACCCTTTGTCTTCCACCTCTGTCTCAATCACACCCAGAGCCGGGTGTAATAGGACACCCAAGAGGAGTCCACAGGTTGCCAGGGTAGGAGGGAATCCATGGGCTTGGGGGACCAGGGTGCTTTCTGGGAGAGGGGGTGATATGCAAAGCAGGACCTAGTGGCCAGGCAGGATGCGGGGCAGGGCGCAGCAGTTAAAGAAGGCATGTGCCCTAGACGGTGCAAAGGCTGGAAAGTGTGTGTGTGTGTGTGTGTGTGTGTGTGTGTGTGTGTGTCAGGGTGCCTGAGAACCCGTCAGGGCAGCTAGGACATACACAAGCCTCTCCTTCGCCCCACACACCAGGGTTCAGAGGTAAGGGGTTGAGGCCCTAAGTGGGGGGGGGTCTCATCCCACGCTTCCCTCACTGCCTTGTCTCCTACCTCCTGCAACGCCAGTGACTCCAGCGCCTGGCCTCCGTGCCCACTGCGGGCTCCCGTTACCTCTCCCAGCCCGGCCACCAGCTCACAGCTCTGACACCTGATCGGCTCTGAGGGCAGCCGCCCCAGGGGGCCGGGGATGAGCAGAGGGAGGAGACAAGCTGGCTGCCGGAAGACACCAAGTGCCTTTCCACCTCCCTCCACCTCTCCTCACAGCCTTGTGCTTGCTGTTTCTTCAGCAGCGGCGCCCTCTCTGTACCCCATGTCACTCCCAACCGGCTCCCTCTCCCCATCTCATTCCTACTCACTCTCTGGATCTTTGCTGCAACACCTCCTCCTCCAGGAAGCCTTCCTGGACGCACCCAGGCTGGGTCAAGTGCCTCCTTATGGTGCGGGGCCCTCGTGGCACCTTAATCACACCAAGTCACCATTCCTCGGTCACTTGTGTCCATCCTCGTCCCAAGGTGCCGCCTCTGTTCGCCAGTGTTTCCCTGGCACTCAGTAGGTGCTCGACTCGCGTTTCTCAAATGCATCCTGAAGGCCACCAGCCCCACTGTTAGCCAGCAGGGCACCAGTGGGCTGAGTGGAGACTGTCACCCGCCTGGATAACGTTCGGCTAATGCAGAGCGGCGTCCAAGACCCTCCCCACATGTCCCCCCCCCACCCCGTGTCCCCTGCACACAAATGCGGGGTGTTCGTGACTTTGTAAACTTCTGAAATGTGCAGCAGAAGGAGCCTTGACGGGAACCTGCGTCCTCCCGAGAGGCATGGGGACTTCAATTTACTCATTTGCAAAAAGAAGAAAGGGAGCACCGGCCCCTTGTGGCCCTCGCTTTAGAGGTGACGGCACAACTCTCACGTGGACGCCCTGCCCCGTTTCCCGCCACCTAAGAACAGTTCCAAGGAACTGTTTGCCAGCAGTTGACATGGCGCCGGCGGCGTCAACGCGAAGCGCATGCGCCCTGGAGGGAGAGGCCGGACGCGCAGGGCGGAACGCGGCTCCTCCTTCCTCCCCGTTCTGCCCCGTTTCCGGCGGAAGCGGCCTCAACAAGATAAACTTTATTGTTCCCGGTGGGGCGGCGAGGATGTCGGTGAATTATGCGGCGGGACTGTCGCCGTACGCGGACAAGGGCAAGTGTGGCCTCCCCGAGGTGAGAGCGGCCCGGCGTCCCGAAGGCCGCCCCCAGCGCCACGGGCTGGGCGGGGCCGGGCAGCAGCGGGGCATTGTGGGAATATCAGGAGGCACGGAGGCTAGACAATGGGAGGGACTTCCCAGTGGGGAGGGGGCGGGAAGTGACGCCCCCTGCCCTCCTGGGGACTGGGACACCCCCCAGCCCCGGGTCGGCCCGGCGGGAGGGCGGGAGGGGCTCGCGTCGGCGGAAAGTCCTGAAGTTCTGATGGGGGAAGCCAGGGACGGAGTTGCAGGCGGAAGGCACCGCAGGGCCAAGCGGAGGAGATGGAAGGAAGTACACGGGCTTGGGAACCAGACTAGGCCGGAGTTTTCCAGGGCCAGGTCCGGAGGGGCCTCACATGCCAGGCTGGGGAGCTGACACTTTATCCTGGGGGTGATGGACGTGGGTACATGTCAGAAAGACCCCTTGTTCCACTGTAGGACTTGGGGTAACTTCCCCTCTGGGTCGCCTCTCCCCTTCTGTAAATTGTGGGGGGATATGGTCCCCACCCCATAGGGGCTGGTCTGTCCGTCCGACTGAGGTGTTTAATATAAGTCCTGGGAATCCCTCTGGAACCCCTCTTCTCTTCCTGCCGGTTTATTCGCTGGATTCCACAAACATTTATAGGGCGCCTACTGTGCACCTGGCATTTCCTAGGCCCCAGGAGGGAACAAGACAGACAAACGCCCTCATTCTAGAGGGGAGACAGACGGAGGGCGAGCAAGTGTAAGAAGTCAGATGATAGTAGGTTCAGGAGGCCAGGAAGGCTGGGAGTGGGAGGGGAGCCCAGCACGCGTCACGGAGATGACTTTGGTTTTTTCAATTTTTTTTTTTATTGTGGCACAACACACGACATGAAATGTATCATCTTAGGCATTTTTAAGTATGCAGCTCACTGGTACTGAAAACATTCACACTGTCGTGCAGCCACCCCCACCATCCTTCTCCAGAACTTTCCATCTCCCCAAACGAGACTGTCCTCATGAAGCTCGGACTCCCCACCCCGTGCCCCACCCCTGGCTCCCACCATCTACCCTTTATCTCTGTGGATGGGACTCCTCTAGGGACCTCCTGTGAGTGAGGTCCCACAGGACGTGTCCTTCTGTCTGGCTTCTGTCACTGTGCACAGTGTCCTCCGGGTCCGTCCACGTGGTGGCAGGTGGCAGGACGTCCTTCCTTTTTTTAAGGCTGGATAATATTCCAGTGTGTGTGGATGGATCGTATTGTGTTTATTCTGCATCGGTGAGCACGGGTTGTTTCCATGTGGTGGCGATTGTAAATCATGCTGCCATGAACTTGGGTGTGCCTGTGAGACGATTTCCCCACCAAGGCCTGAGAAGGATGAGAGAAGAGCCATGTGAGAGAATTCCAGGCAGAGGGCACAGCTTATGCAAAGGTCCTGAGGCAGGACCAGGCCTGGCATGTTGGAGGGACAGTGACAAGGCCCCGAATGGCTGCAGCAGAGTGAGTGAGAGGGAGAGACGGAGGAGTTGGGCAGGTCGTGTAAGGCCCAGGGACCTCTGGGAGGACTTAAGCTTTTACCCAGAGGGATGCAGGAGCCCTGGGGGGCTGTGGGCAGAGGAGGGATGGGAGAACAAGCTACCTTTTCCAATCACTTCTCCGCCCTGGGCAAGGCTGGGTGTCCCAGTGTGCGGCTGGCAGCCTTGCCACGGTGGGACACGCTTGGACCCCTCCCTTATGCTCCGTCCCCGGACAGATCTTCGACCCCCCAGAGGAGTTGGAGCGGAAGGTGTGGGAGCTGGCGCGGCTGGTCTGGCAGTCCTCCAACGTGGTGTTCCACACAGGCGCCGGCATCAGCACCGCCTCGGGCATCCCTGACTTCAGGTCTGTGGGCACGGAGGGGAGGTTGAGGCAGGGCCTGCCACGCAGCCGGCAGCCTGTAAGCTCGCAGATCCTTGGGCATCAGAACCCATCCTGCTGCCATCCCCCTGGGGGGCCTGGGGCGTGGGAAAGTCCCTACCCTAACAGATGTGTCCCTTTAAATCCTCCCACCTTCCACTCACACCCCATTGGCCAGAACATGGTCACCTGACCATACCTAGCTGCAAGGGATCCTGGGGAATGTAGTCTTTTGCCTGGGTTCAGTGTACATGCCTAACTATTGAGATGTTATTACTTCAGAAGATGGAAGATTGATATTCGGGGCAATTAGCGCCACACTCACTTGCAAATATTTTTCTATCAGACCTGGTGGCAGCCAAGTGGCTTTCACCCTCCAGACCCCAGCCTCCTCGCTAATGAACAGGGCTGTGTGACCAGACCGTGTCTAAACTCTTGTTTGCTTTGGGCATATCTTGTGTTAGACCGCTGAAAAGTAGAAGTCTCAAACCAGTGGCCCTCCCGCCCGCAGTGGCCCCGTAGGTGCTGAGTTCGCACCCCTGTCCCGTCGGGCAGAACTATCTCATTTCTACTCCCTCCCTAGGCCTCAGGGGCCCTCACCCAGACTACTGCAGCAGGAAAACAGATTTCCTCATTCTGGGACAAATGTTAGCTGTCTAAGGCATGATTTCCACCCCCTGCCCTCCATAATCTGCCATGGCTCCCCACTGCCCCCCAGGAGAGTTCCAAGTACTTGAGGCTGGGAATCAAAGCCCTTTCTGACCCGGCCTTGGGACATCTCTCCAGCCTCAGCCCTGCTGCTCCTATGGGAGCCCCCAGACCTGCTCCTATGGGAGCCCCCAGACCGCTTGCATTTTACTTACCTCTTCTGCCTGCCCTGCCCTGCCCTTGCCTCTTGCAGTTAAAGAGACAGCTCAGCCTCCGTCAGGAAGCCTTCCCACACTTCGCATTCACGGTCCTCCCCACTTCCACAAAGCTCCTCCAGCTCCGCAGGCTGCAGGGTCTGTAGCTACTTATGCGCCCCCCTTCCCCCCCCCACACGAGCGCAGGGCCTGGGGCCACTAGGGACCCAGCATCACCCAGCACAGGGCCAGGCCCTGTGGGGCCGGAGGAAATGTTGACTGAAATGAATAATTTTTGCCCTCGCACATCACACTCTCCCTCCTCTCCCTCCACCCTCCCCTTGTCCTTCTCTCCCTCCCCTTGTCTTACTCACTACCTCTTTGACTCCCTGGTCCTCTCTCTCTCTGTCTCTGTGTCTGATTCTCTCTTTTTCTGTCTCCCTGACCCCTAAACTCTCCATGTCTCTCCCCACCTGCCGCCTTCAGGGGCCCCCATGGCGTCTGGACGATGGAGGAGCGGGGCCTGGCCCCCAAATTCGATACCACCTTTGAGAGCGCGCGGCCGACCAAGACGCACATGGCGCTGGTGCAGCTGGAGCGCGTGGGGCTCCTGCGCTTCCTGGTCAGCCAGAACGTGGACGGGCTGCACGTGCGCTCCGGCTTCCCCAGGTGACGCCCGCTCAGCCCCGCGCCTCAGTTTCCTTGTCTGTAAAAGGGGCGTGTCGGTGCCAGCCCTGCCCTCGCGAGGCTGATGTGGCGATTTAGTGACGAAGCCGGGAGTGGCGCTGGGCGCTTGGTAGGAGCCCGTAAACCGGAGCCTCCTGGGTAGCTCTTGAGAGTTGGGGTGCTCTTTCCTGGCCCCAGGGGTGACCTCTGGAGTGTGGCCCCGACTGCCCTCTGGCCCTGTGCCACCAGCCCCACAGCCTGGCCACAGGCACCATGAAGTCACCCTCGGGGCGAGGCGTGGGGGAGGGGCATGGGGGGGAGGGGAAACACGTGCGGGGAATTTAGATTCGTGGTTGGGTTTTCCTATCCCTTGTTACGTCCATAGTGAACGGGAACACTAGTAGGGCAAAGGGCTGACTTTTGTTTAAGTTTTTATTTGTTTTGAAGTTTATTCATTTATTTTGCGATAGTGAGCGAGTCGGGAAGGGGCAGGGAGCGAGGGAGGGAGAATTCCAAGCAGGCTTCAGTCAGTGCAGAGCCTGGCGAGAGGGGCTCAAACTCACACACCGTGAGATCATGACCTGAGCTGCCATCAAGACTCAGATGCTTAACCAGCTGAGCCCCTAGGTGCCCCCCAGGCCTCAAGCGGTTCTTAGAGCCTAGAGGTGTGGCCAAGCGCAGGGCTTCAGGGTTTGGACAGGTGCACACCTCCGGCCGGTGTTTCCTGGTCTGGGCGGAGCCACTGATGTCATCCCTCGGGTCAGACTGCTTTACTGAGCACGTGGCCACAGACCTACCCCTCGTGGCCTGTGTCGATGTTTCTAGAAATGGGAGCAAACATTTTCTCGCTGTACAGGGAGTGCGTTGGAGCCCGTGGGAGGACAGGGCTGTTACAGGGACCCGGAGAAAGCCAGCGAAGGCTGTCCCCGCAGACAGCCGGGCAGCAAGGTGGCGCAGGGCCGTGTAGGCGGATCGGGAGTGGGGCACAGCCGCCTGCTGGCAGCTCCTTCCCGGAGCCGGAGGGGAGCTCCGTGCGGCCGCCGTCTGCGTGGGGAGCACCGCGCCCCCGACTTCCAGCAGGTGGATTTCACGCCTGCCTGCGCCCAGGCCGACGCCGCACCCACTGCCCACACCTCCACGGCGTCACCGGTGCGCCTGCGCGGGGGTGTGTGTTGGAGGAGGAAGCGCCAATCCCCCAGCGCCCACCGTGTGCAGACAGGAGCAAAGTGGGTCGCAGCCAACAACTGTCTTACCCAGCGCCCACTGTGCCATCTCGCGTGGGACGCGGAGTACACGGGACAGACAGAAGCCCTGCCCTCCCGGGAACCAGGCTCTAGGAGGAAGGAAACAGGCAGAAAACAAGATAAATCCGCAAATTAAATTCTGTGTCAGGTGGTGATGTCGCCACGAAACCAAAGGGGAAGGTTGGGCGGAGTCGCAACCTTTAATAGGTCAGGGAGGCTGTGACCGTGAGAGGTGTAGGAGGGAGCCAGGGGAAGAGCCTTCCAGACCTGATCGTTGTTCCTGCAAGCAGCCCAGAAGTTAGACACTGTGGTCCTATTTCACAGATGGGGACTGAGGCACAGAGAGGTTAAGCGACTTGCCCAAGGTCACACAGCTGGGAAGCCACAGAGCCTGGAGTTGACCCCACGTTCCTCTGCCTGCAAAGCCCAGGCCCCTGGGCCACCCATTGCCTTAGGTTCCTCCTTTGCAAACTGGGAATTAGAATTCCCATCGTTCAGACTGGTGACACTCAGCAGTGGCAGTTGTGCTGCATTTTGTGAACGGAATGGTCTGCCTGTGCGCAGAGGTGGGGTCGGCCGTGAGGGTCAGTGTTGCCACCGGCTCAGAGAGGTTGAGCCATGTGTGAGGTTGTAGATGGTGGTCAGCAGCCAGAGGCACTGGAAGGAGGGACGGTTGAAGCTTAGGGAAGCCTTCCTGGAGGAGGAGGGCTCTGCCCGAAGCCTCAGGAACCAGAACTCCATGCCGTGGTCAAGTGTGTCCTCTCTCCTTCTGCAGGGACAAGCTGGCGGAGCTTCATGGAAACATGTTTGTGGAGGAATGTGCCAAGTGTAAGACGTGAGTGCCCCGGCAGCGGGGTGACGGGGTGACGGCGGGGGGTAGACGCTGGGTGCCTGCTGCTTCCTGTGAATTGCTTCTGACGCTGCCAGAGACCCAGGGAGGGGCAGGGCTGGGGCCGGAGCTGAGGCTGGGGGCACGACTCCCCCTCGTGGTTCTCCTGCACCATGAAACAGACGACCACAGACTGACGGCTTAAAACAGGAATCTGTTGGCTCCCACCCTGATCATTTTTTAAAATGTTTTATTTTATTTTTGAGAGAGAGACAGAGAGTGAGCAGGGAAGGGGCAGAGAGGGGGACACAGAATCCAAAGCAGCTCCAGGCTCTGAGCTGTCAGCACAGAGCCCGACACGGGGCTCGAACCCACAAACCGTGAGATCATGACCTGAGCTGAAGTCAGCTTAACCCACTGAGCCACCCAGGCGCCCCTCAGCCCAGCCTGGAAGCTAGACGTCCAGAATCCGTTATGGGCGGGGCATGCACCCACGGAACCCTGTGGGGGAGGCTCCTGCCTGCCTCCTCCTGTCTTCTGGACGTTTCTCACTGCTTGGTGCTCCCAGCTCCTCCACCCCTCACGCCACCTCCTTCGTCTGTCGTCACGTGGCCTCCTCGAGGTGTGTCTGTCTCCTGCAGGGACATCAGTCCTGTTAGATCAGGACCCCTGTACTCCAGTATGACCTCATCTTAACTCATCACACCTGCAGTCCATCAGGCTGCCCTCTAACGGATTGGGGGCCAGGACTCCCAACATATCTTTTCTGGGGGGACACAATTCAGCCCATTAACAGAGCGTGACAGAGGAAGGACCACCTGCTCTGGGGGGCCTGCGCCCCAGCCCTTCCTGGAGCTGGTGCCTCCTGGGCATGTCTCCTGCTGGCTGAGTGGCTGCAGGTCAGGTCCCTGCACTGCAAAAAAAAAAAAAAAAAATTTGTCCCCAAATTTATCTTGAAAATTTTCAAATCTATAGAAGACTCACAAGAACAGTACAATGAATTCTTTCACATTCACCAAGGCTCCGCAGCCTTTTCTGTAAAAGGCCAGATGATAAAATGTGTTCAACTTTATGGCCCAGTCTCTATCACGACTGTGGGCTCTGCTCATGTGGTGTGAAACCCGCCATAGACAACACAGGAAGGAGCGGGCACGGCCGTGTGACAATAAAACTTTATTCATGTGAACAGGAGGCTGGGGGCCAGATTCCAACCAGAGGGCCACAGTTCATCCATCCCGACTAGGTTCAACAGTTGTTACCGTTTTGCCACAAAACGGTGGGGGGAGGAGGTGGCAGACCGCCCGGTCCAGCCCCCCGAAGCCGCGACACTCGCGCCTCCCAGGAGCTGTCAGGGAAGACTAGAGTGTGATGACCAGGGGCCTGGCCTGTGGTCTCGTGGCTTCTGGCTCTTTTGTCTCCTGGTCCAGGATCCAACCCAGAGCCCTGCTTTGCATGTCGTTATCACGTCTCTTCCGCCTCCTCTATCTGGAACAGTCCCTAATGTCTCTGTTTCCGTGCTCTTGGCACCGGGGTGCCACCAGGCCAGCAGTAGAAGCCCCCCGTCCCCCGCTCTGGGTTTGTGGGGCATTTCCTCGTGCTTAGACTCCCGTGTGTGGCCCCCGTCCCCCTGGGGACAACAGCTCCCCCAAAAAGAAGCAAGAGCCACGGCAGTGGGACCCCTGAGCAGGTGCCCTGGGAGCAGGCCGCGGGCTGACCCGGCCCCTGCGGGCCCCCTCTTCCTCCCCCAACACAGGCAGTATGTCCGGGACACCGTCGTGGGCAGTATGGGCCTCAAGGCCACGGGCCGGCTCTGCACTGTGGCCAAGGCCAGGGGGCTGCGGGCCTGCAGGTGAGTGATCCTTCACTGCGCCCAGGCTCCAGGGCCAGAGGCGCATCTCCGTCTGACCCCCCCCCTCCCCCACTGCAGGGGGGAGCTAAAGGACACCATCCTGGACTGGGAAGACGCCCTGCCTGACCGGGACCTCACCCTCGCCGATGAGGCCAGCAGGTCTGACCCCCACTCTCCCACTCCGTGAGCCCAGACCACAAGGCTCCAGCACAGGCTCCCTGAAAGAGGGGTGGCCACACCCTCTCTGGGCCTCAGTGGTCCCATTAGCGACAGAGCCTTCCCTACACTGCACCCCAGTCTCAGGCAGAAAACAGGCTGCAGCAAGCGGATGCCTTGGTCCAATGAGTGCCAGGCACTGAAGGTCAGGGCCGCATCAGCAGCCCTGCTTCCGGCTGGGTGGGGAGGCCGCTTGGGCAGATGGGAAGTGGCAGGGGCGGGGCTCAGGGCGTCTGGGAAGCTGGCACAAGCTGTGGGCACCCTTGACCGCAGAGAAAGGTGTGGAAGAGCCGACCAAGCTGGTCTGGACGTGTTGCAGGAGCACGAGGTGGGTGGTGGGGCCAGGGGGCTTGAGCCAGGAGGGGCTGGCGGCCTCACGCTCCGCGTGGGGCAGGAGTAGGGCTGCTGAGACCTTTGTGGAGGGAGGGAGGGAGGGGCCTGTCTAACCCTCCCCTCCTGGCCCAGGAACGCAGACCTGTCCATCACTCTGGGCACCTCCCTGCAAATCCGGCCCAGTGGGAACCTACCCCTCGCCACCAAGCGCCACGGAGGCCGACTGGTCATTGTCAACCTTCAGCCCACCAAGCATGTATGTGCTGAGCCCACCCGGACGAGCCCCCGCTCCAGCCTCCCTCCCGTCTGGACCCCTGCCTAAGCCCACCCCGTCTTTGCCCCCACAGGACCGTCATGCTGACCTGCGTATCCATGGCTACGTGGATGAAGTCATGACCAGGCTCATGGAGCACCTGGGCCTGGAGATCCCCTGCTGGGATGGCCCTCGAGTGCTGGAGAGGGCGCTGCCCCCCCTGCCCCGCCCGCCTGCCCCCAAGCTGGAGCCCAAGGAGGAGGCCCCCACCCAGCTCAACGGCCCAGCGCCCGGCAGCCCCAAGCCCGAGCCCTCCACCGAGCCCTGCACCCAGCACAATGGCTCGGGGCCTGCGAGTCCAAAGAGGGAGCAGCCGGACAGCCCTGCACCACAGAGGCCCCCCAAAAGGGTGAAGGCCGAAGTGGTTCCCAGCTGACCAGGGGGCCAGGGGAGGGGGGGCTTTTTGTAGAGACCGTGGGGTCATCTTTTCTTACTGTTCTCACTTTGTTACTTGTACCTGCCCTTGCGGGTGGGGGGGGCAACCTCAGGGTGCTGAGAGCCGGGCTCCAGGCCCCAGGCAGGCCCACCCCCACTGCCTGGCTCTTTATCTCGAGGGGCCTCTGGTGCGGGCCTGGGGAGGAGCATTTTCACCCTGGACACTGACCTCGGAGCTGACCCCCCAGGCCCCAGCTTCTCCCAGTGCCCCAGCCGCTGACTCAGGATGCACTGGGGAGGTGGGGCTAGGCCCTCCCTAGCTCCCAGCCTAAGCAAGAGTTAACTCCCTCTGCCCCGGGGCCCTCACACCCCTGTCCCCTTTCTCCCCCAAATCGCCTTCATGGTCTCTCCAGGAGGTAAGGGCGGGGGCAGAGCCACCTTTTAGGAGCCAGACTTCACGGGGGCACAGGCAATAGAGGCTTTGCACTGCCTTTGGGGCTAGAGGGAGAAGGAAGTGTGTCCACCTGACTTCCTCCAGGCTTCCAGAAAAGTCTTCAATGCAATAAAAGCAGAAATTCTTGCATCTGAGTCTGTGTTTAACATCTGTAACCTTGTGCCGAGTCCCAGTCCTGGGGGTGGGGGGCAGGGGGTGCCAAAAGCGTGGTCCCGTTGCCCCCCTTTCCCGTGGAGTCTGCCTGGGCCTCCCTGCAATCCAGGCATGGGGGGCCAAGGAGGAGGGCAATCGCGCAGCTGGAATTACTGGAGCCCCCCGCTTGTGATTACATACTTATGTGCACGGTTTCTAAATATTTGCCCTCCACTACTAGGCTGTGAGCCCCTTGAGGAGAGCGGCCAGGGGCCTTCACCTCGTTTGCAGCCCGCCCCCCACCTCCCTGCACTTGCGCAAAGCGGGCAGGGGCGGGACGCATTAGGAAAGCGCGCGCACGGCCGGGTTCCCGTCAGATCACTTCTGATGCCTCAGTCTCCTCATCTATAGAAGGAGCGAGGTGGACCGCATCCCCCACCCCAGGAAGGCAGCTGTCCTAGACTTTCCGAGGACACTATGAATGTCTTCCAGGGGCCCCGAGACCTCGCGCTCCAGGTGCGCATGCGCTCCGATCGCGGCCGCTCTCCAAGGTGCTGAAGACTCTCCTGGCCGGCAGCCTTTCCAGCCTAGTGGGGGGAAATCGGGGGACCCGCACCCCACTGCCCCTTCCCAGGCTGGCCCAGACGCTCCTTCCAGGTGTCCAGGAGCCCTAGATTCCGCTTTGTGCCTACGTGTTCTGTCAAAATACTTTATTAAGGATCACTGTAATCTTAGAAAAGAGGGGCGGCGGTGGGCTATGGTTCTGGGGCCCGGGTCCCTGCAGGCGCAGCCAATTTCTCTTCCCTGTGCGCAGGGGGCAGGTAGGAGTCCCGGGGCAGGAGAGTTGTTGAGGCGTGGTGTGTGCGTGTGCCTGTCTGGGCCTGTGGATCAATCTGCATGTGCCTGTTTCTTTCCTTGCCTGGGCCTGTATTTCTCAGGCTCTGCGGCCCTGTGGTTGCCCGTATCTGAGCGGGTCCTGTGTGTACTTGGGTCCACGAGTGTACGGCTGTGAGTTCGTGCGTCTCCATCCTGGCACGTCCGCCAGGCTCCCTCCTCACCCCCCATGCCTGTCGCTGTCCACAGAAGGGCCCCTAAGCAGAGAGGCCTGGGGGCACATCGGACGGTGCTCACAGCTCCCCCCCTGCTGCCTCCAATCCCACGCGCCCAGGACTGAGCGCCGACTCAGCCGCAGTCCAGTCCAGCAGGGTGGCCCGGCTCAGTTCCTCTGTCGAGTTGTCCGAGATCAGGGTCGAGTTGTCCAGCTCCTCCGTCAAGTTGTCCAGAGCCGACGTGCCCTGAGATTCCCAGTCCACCCTGGGGCTGCCAGGGGACCCTTCCTGTGATGCGCCAGCTTTGGGCCATGGTCCTGGGACCTCGGACCCTGGTGTGGCGTCGGGAGCCACACGGGACGCCGCGTCGTTGTGCAAAGTTCTGGAGAAAACTGAGCCAGCGTTGGGAGGGCCATGAGGGCTGGGGCTGGGGACGGGAGTCCCTTTGGTCCCTAATCCCAGCCTCAGGGAGCAAAGGGCTCCGCCTCCCCACCCCCCACCCCCGCCACACCCTAGAGGCCCAGGATAGGGACCTGGGGAACCCAGGAGATTGTGCCCGCGGGGCAGCCCGAGGGGCCGGAGAGCAGCGCCTCCCTGGCCCACCCACCTCGGACTGGTGCGTAGTCCCCAGCACTCTCGGCTTTGTTGGTGACGAAAGGGCTAATGGAGGGCAGGACGATGAGGGCAAAGGAGAGCAGCAGGACCTGGCAGAGATGGTGAGGTCACCCCATCCCCCTGCCCTGTGGGAAGAAAGGTCACCCCATCCCCTACACCCCATGAGCACAGAAACCAAGGCCCAGAAGATGGGGCAGTGCTTCAATCGGGGCTCACGCTGCACTCATCTCCCACACACAGACCCCCTTGCCAAGGACAAGGACCCCCTTTTTCCCGGGGAACAGGACTTACCGCTATGCAGGTGCCTGTCTGGGCCGACTTGCTAGTGGACTGGACCACAATGGCCTGGAGTTTCTTCAGCTGCTCCAAGAGGGACCTTGGCGGGAATGGGTGGGTCTGGGCTGAGCCCCTGGGGCTGTGATCTGGTTCCCATCTATGTCTGGGGTCCCCCAGCCTGGCTGATGTGCGAATCCCATTCATCTCTCATGGCCCCGCTGGTCTTTAAAGCCCCAGACTCCCATCTTGGCTTCAGTAAATCTCCCCGAACATCCCACCCACGTGTACCCACTCACCTCTTGCCACCCCACCTCCATGATCCAGGCTGCCACTACCTCACCAGCACACCAGCCCCAGCCTCTACGCTGGACCCCCAAGGCCTCTCCTGCTCCCCTAGGGCTCATGCTCCAAGTAGTGGCTAGATGGCACTTTTCAGAAGTGTGTGGGCTTCTCCCAGCCCTCCCCACATCCCCAGCCCCCTGGGGTAAAGCCCAAATCCTCTCCTGGCCCCCAAGGCCTCCGCATGACCTTCCCCACCCTCTTGGTGCCCTCCCCTCCCCCCCTCCTTCTCGCTTACTCTGCTCCAGCCACACGGGCTTCCTGGCTGTTCCTCCAACACTGAGGCCCAGTTCTACCCCAGGACCTTTGCACATGCTGGTTCCCTCTGTACCAAGGACACTATTTCCCCCGATCTTTTCGTAGCTGGTTCTTTCTCATCCATCAGGTCTCTTCTCAACGTCATCTTATCTGATATCCCTGCTCAGAAATGGTCCCCACTGGCTCTCCAGGCCCCTCACCCTGCTTCACTCTTCTCAGTGGCTCCCACTATTTGAATAACCTTGTACGTGTTTCCATTTGTCTCGAGTATGTCACCCACCAGACCATGAGTTCTTTAAGCAGGGAGACGGTTCAGCGCTGCAGTTCCAGTGCCCAGAACTACGCCTGGCACAGACTAGACGCTAAACAAATATCGGGTAGATGCCTGCACCTCTTAGGACCAACCGCACGCACTTCCCCAGCACGCACGCTTCCGGCCTCCGGTGGATTGTCCACTGCTTCCTCCACCACAAACACCCTTCCCCAACTCCAGGTGCCCTTCTGCTGTGGCTGCACCCTTGCGAGGTGGGGCCCTTACCCCTGCTCTGCTTTGCCATCACAGAGGCTGTCCCCCACATTGCCACCCCTCCTGCAAGGGACTCTGGGGGCCGGCTGCCCCTGTCCTCCCGCTGTCCCTCTGCCGCAGCTGGAGCAAGACTCACAGGTTCTGCTTCTCGAGGTGCAAGACCTTCCTCTGAAGCTCCTGGTTCTGGGCGGTGCAGGCTGACATCCTGCAGGGACAAGGTCACAGTGGCATTCAGAATATTCCTGTCACCGACTAGCTCAGCGGATGTCTCCCTGTGGGCCCCATTTTCCAGGCAGGGAACCCAAGGCCAGAGAGGGGAAGTCGCTCATCTGAAGTGACCCAGCAAGTCTGTGGACAGGCCCGGATCTGGAGCCAGGTCTGCCCAGCTCCTAGGTCCCACGTCTGCACGGATGTGGGGCCTCACTTCGGTCTGGGCCCCTAGGGTGGGGAGTGGAATGCCAAGCTCGGGCAGCGATGCTTCCAGAAGACTAAGTATGAGGATGATGGGGAGTCCTGGGGGAACCAGGTTACAATCCTCACCCTCCCTGTGAACACAGGCCACTCTCCTCTCTGACCTCAGTCCCCTCACCTGTAAAATGGGGCTGCAGTTACCCCGTTCACAGAGCATTTGTGAGAATAACATGAAGTAAAGTTGATTAGGGGCTTTGCAGGTTGCATCTGAGGAATAAGACAGTGGTGACGACTCCATCTAGGGCTTCCCAGATCCAGGCTGGGGGCCCCACCTCTCCCACCTGCCTCCGTCTGTGAGCACGGTCTTGGCCCAGACCACCCAGATGTGGGACTGGAATACTCAAACCCCAGCATGAGGCTCTGTCCCAGCGAAGAGAATGCTCTCCCCCACCGACGGGCCCTCCTTCTGGATGACTCACGGGATAAAAAAAGAATCCAGAACATAAATTAGGGAAGACTGAGGGACCAGATGGCAACGACAACTGTGTAAATCACGACTCGGGAGGTGCAGCTGACGCAGCACCGAGAGGGACAGACCTCGACCCACCTTCACCCGGCTCCTCAAGCTGGATGCACACAGGTGGAAAGTTAGCGAGAGGACAACACGGGAAACTCCCCCCAAAATAAAACATCGGCGGGGGGCACACCTAGGCTAAGAGCAGACATGAAAGAACTAGAATATAAAAGCACAGGTGGGTGGGAGGTAGAAGCCAAAAACCCACTCTTTGAAAAGAAAAATTCAATAAATGAGTCTCTGGCAAGATTAATCAAGAAGATGCGGGCGCCTCGGGGCTCCGTCGGTTGCGCATCCCACTTCGGCTCAGGTCATGATCTCAGGGTTCGTGGGTTCGAGCCCCACGTCGGGCTCTGTGCTGCCGGCTCAGCGCCTGGAGCCTGTTCCAGATCGTGTGTTGCCTCTCTCTCTGCCCCTCCCCTGCTTGCACTCTGTCTGTCTCTCTCTCAAAAATAAATAAACATTTAAAAAAGTTTTTAAAGAAGACAAAAGAGGAAGAAGAGAAGGCACCTCGAACAGGAGTTACTAAAGTGAGTCTGATCGCCGACCGCCCAGAGCTCAGCAAACTCAAACGCGAGAACCGGGAACCACTGCACACAGACACCTTGGTAACGAACAGCTTCCCAGACCAGCCCCTCCCAGAGCTGACGTGGGAAGAAACCGAGCGCCCAGGCAGACCTGCAGCCTTCCGCCAGGTCACCCCCGGCTCGGAAAGCGGGCTTGCACACTCGTTATGCTTCAGCTAAGGAAGAAAAAGGAGCCTGATCCCTTAAATGAGTTAGGAGAGGGGAGCCTGGAAGACAGTGGGGGGCTGGACGTCTGGGAGGAAGAAGTGCGTTCCCCCCTCTGTCCTTGCCGCTAGCAACCAGGGAAGCCACAGCGGCCCTGAGGACCAGTGACACCACGCGGGGGGCAAGCACCCCATCCTCAGGCAGGGCCCCAGGACGAGATGAGTCACACATTCTCCTTTCTTGGGGCCTCACCTTCTAGGGGTAAGGGGCCCCCAAGACTGGTCTCTGGCATCTCTCAGCGCCTCCCCATGCTGTTGATTCCCATGACAAATGACCTCTCCCAGAGAAAGAAATCCTCTCATTTGTCAGGTCCCCCGCACTGTGACCTTGGCCACCTTGCAGGGCTCTCTCTGGCGCCCTTCCCCCACCCCAAGAAGGGCCTGGGGGGGGCGGGGAGGGGCAGCCTTACCGAGTTTCCAGGCCATCGATGTATTCCTTCTTCTTCTTCCGGCTCTCTTGGGCCGACTGCTTGTTCCGGATTTTCCGGCGGATTTTTTTCAGGACTCGCTCCTCATACTGCGCAGTGACACAGGGAGGAGGGTCCACCCACGCTGTCTGGACCCCAGCCCCTCACCCCTGCTCCTCCCGTGGGGAGCCCTCCCAGACCCAGGGACCCGGCGCAAGACTCCGATAACCCGCAGACGGCTTTCCTCCCCCCGAATGCGTGCAAAGTCTCTGGGGCTGGGGGTGAGGGGTCCCGGGTCCCGGGGGTTTGCCCCAATCCCAGCCCCAGGTCGGAAGTGGCGCCCAGACGTTGTGCGCCAATGCGACTGCGCCACCTCCCGGCCGCGCCTGGGAACAGCAGATGTCCCGTGGGAAGGGCAGACCCGGGGCTTGACCTGGAAGGAAAAGGGCTGCGCGGGGAGGTGTGGGCGTGCGGGGGCCCCAGGCGTGGGAACCGGGCGTGAAAGCTCCCGGCCGGAGATGTGAGCTGCCAGCTCGAGCACGCACAGAGTGCGGCCCAGCGCAGGGGGACGCAGCGGCCTCCAGGGACAGCCGCGGCCTCACGCTCTAGTGTAGGAAACCCGCCGGGAGGCTGCAGACAAGGGGCCCGGGGCCAGGGCGCCCCGCTCACCTTGGTGAGGGGCAGCTGGCTGGGCAGGGTGAGGCCTTCCTTGGCCAGAAGCTTCTTCTCGTCCTCGGTCAGCACCAGCTCCTGGCGGTGCTCCGTCGCGGGCCGGGTCAGGTGAGGGGCAGCCAGGGGGTGCTGCTGCTGCAGGGGGAAGCGGGGACATTGCTCTGGGGGCCCGGGCACAGCCGCTGGGAGCCGCCACCAAAGCGGGGCACTCCTGGCTCCTCCGCTGTGCGGTCCCCGCTGGCGCTAGGGCTCCGGAGAGCCCGCCCTTCCCGGCGGGAACCCATCCTTCAGGTGCCCTCGCACGTGGACACAACAGCGTCCACACAGGCTTTTGATCCGCTTCTCCCACGCTCCTTTGACAACTGTGCGCTCTGCACCTGCTATAGGCCAGGCACTGTTCTGGGCTCGGGAAACCCGCCGTGGCGCTAGGGGCGCCCCGGGCTCTGTAGGTCAAGCGTCCGACTGGGGCTTCAGCTCAGGTCACCATCCCAGAGTCGTGGGATGGAGCCCTGCGTTGGGCTCCGTGCTGAGGGCTGAGTCTCCTCTCCCTCTGCCCCTCTCCCCTGCTCGCTCTCTCTAATAATAATAACAATAAAAGATGGTACATTTAAAGCATCTAGAACGTCTGGCCAATAGTAGGTACTTTATAGGTTCTAGCTATTTTTTTTTAATATTTAAAAAAAATTTTAATGCTTTTTATTTATTTTTGAGACACAGAGAGAGACAGTGTGAGCAGGGGAGGGTCAGAGAGAGAGGGAGACACAGAACCGGAAGCAGGCTCCAGGCTCCGAGCTGTCAGCACAGAGCCCGATGCGGGGCTCGAACCCACGAACTGTGAGATCTGACCTGAGCCGAAGCCGGCCGCTCAACCGACTGAGCCACCCAGGCGCCCCTAGGTTCTAGCTATTTTTTAAAAAATCGATATTACTACTACTACTACTACCGCTACGGCAAGTGCCCCGCCCTGCGCGTGACTCGGTCTCTCCGTCTCGGACGCGGACCCCGGCGGCCCCGCAAGCGCTGCGGCTCTGGGGCTGGGGTCCGGCTGCTCACCGGGTCTCCGCCGCTGCCGGAGAGGAGGAGGTCCTTCACTGTGAGGGCGCAGCACGGAGGCGGGTTGGCCCGCTCGGCCTGCTCCCCGCAACAGAGGCCCGGGTTCCACAGTTCTGACCAGGGCAGATGGAGACAAAGACACGGAGGGGTCACGTGGGGTCCCCTGAGCTCCCAGCGGCAACCTGCCTCCTCCAGGAAGGCCACCAGGATTGACCACCATGCGGTAGCGCCCCAAGGCCCAGGTTGAAGGGGACAGGCCCGACCGGGAGCCTCAGTCTTCCCTCTGATGGAAAACTGGAAACCGATTCACCAGGATGCTGTTGAGGGACCCGTTGCCCACCCAGGAGGGAGCGGCCATTATCATTGCCCAGGACTGTAGGCTAAGGTCTCCAGCCAGCGTGGGCTCCTCTCCCCCTGGGGCCAGGGACCAAGTCTCCAGCCTGTGTTCCCTCCCACCTGCTGGTCCCGGCACCTGGAGGCACCGGCTTCGGGGTTCCGAAGTTCTCGGTTCTGTGTAGACCACTGTGTGGCCTTGGTTCAGTGACTAAACCTCTCTGAGCTTCATTTTTATTAGCCCTCCAATGAGTCTAATTAGAGCTGAAGGGACAGAGGACACCTTGCCGGAGGGAGGGGTGTCTCCCGCATCAGGCCAGTTGTCCCCAGATCAGGGGGAGCCTCTGAGGCCCGGGGTCCCCAGACCTCTTGCCCTGCCATTGAACAGCTACTCTGATGCTGGCACGGGAGGCCCAAAGATGAGGCCACCAGCATGAGGCCCGGAGCAGGACCCCCAGCCTCCGGGGCTGCACCCCAGCTCGGCAGCTCTGACTCATTGCTTCGCCTCACGCGGACTCCATTTCCCCATCCTGGAAATGGGCCCATGACAGCATCTATTTCAGGAGGCGAGTGAGTGCGCCCAGCGCCGGGAACAAGGCAGGGGAAGTGACCGCAAGTGCAGAACCCACCCAAGTCTATGGCCACAGACGCGTCCAGAACTTGGGCCACTGGTCCAGGGGGGCCGGTGAGGCAGGAGGGTCCAGGATGGTAGGGGGGGCGGCCTGGGGGGGTGGAGGCTGCCCCACCACGCGGAGGGCTGTCCTGGGGGTCGGAGGGCAGGTCCTCGGAGATGCCGCTGTCGCTGGCTGCAGGGGACCAGATCGGGGAGCTGGGCATCGAGTCTCCGGAAGCCAGGATGGAGTTTAGGAAATCATCAGAGTCCGGGCCTGGCAGGACCTGCCGGGACAGGTAGGGAAGGGGGTGGGAATTAGGACTTCCATGCTCGGGGCGCCTGGAGGCTCAGGCGGGTGAGCATCCGGCTTCAGCTCAGGTCATGATCTCGCGGTTCATGGATTCAAGCCCCGCGTCGGGCTCTGTGCTGACAGCTCGGAGCCTGGAGCTGCTTCAGAGTCTGTGTCTCCCTCTCTCTGCCTCGCCCCTGCTCGCACGCTCTCTCTCTCTCTCTCTCTCTCTCTCTCTCTCTCTCTCTCTCTCTCTCTCTCTCTCAAAAATAAATAAACAGTAATAAATAAATAAATGACCCCCCTTCTGCT